>NC_052327.1:54193553-54286053 GCF_016432855.1 Salvelinus namaycush | reverse complement strand
CCAGAACTAGCAGGACAACCACCCATCCCTGAGTCCCTGACCCCATGAACTAGCAGGACAACCACCCATCCCTGAGTCCCTGACCCCATGATCTAGCAGGACAACCACCCATCCCAGCGTACCCAACAACCTCTATCTATTAGATTGTGTGCTGGGTGATGTCACTTGTGTGGCAGGCAGCCCACAGTCAGTCATTCATTCAAACCACTGAGTTGGCATCTGCCTCACTGATCAGGAAGCCCAGGAATCCTACTGTGTTGTTTTTTATTAGCACCAATCCTTACACAGACACAGAGGGCGCTGTTTGAGAGGACTTGGGATATTTTCTTCCCTCATTCTCTCCCCAAGAGGGTGATACATCCTCTCCATCGGTCCCTCTCTTCTCTTGTTCTTCTTCTAATGAAGGCTGGGCGATAATGTATGCATGCAGCAGTGTTTATTTATTTCACCATCGCTCAGACAGAACAGGACACCCTGCAATGGACATGTGTAGTGCTGTACTCAATAACATGAGCAGCAGAGAGAGAGAGAGAGGAAGGGAGGGAGGGAGAGAAAAAGGTTAGAGGGAGGGAGAGCAGGATGGTGAGAGCCATGGAGAGATGGTGAGAGAGATGGTGAGGGGCAGCAGTGGAGTGTGAGTGGGCGGAAGATGATCCTCTGAGAGCAGTTAAACATGTGAACACTTAATGCTGGGTCCTCTCTGTTTGTGTGTCTGTATGTGTGTCTGTGTGTGTGTGTGTTTACTCCCGTCTCAATTCTGTCGACTGTGCGGGAAGTTAATGGGTCTGCAGCAGGCTGCTTTACCTTCGTATCTGCCAGCTAAGGTTTGAATGGTGCCTGCAATAGCAAACAACAGTTTTTTGGTCCCTAAGTAAATATACAGGAAATGCAGGAACTATTGATTGATAATTAACTAGCCGGTTAACTTAATCAACGAGGTTAGGCTACTGTTGGTAGCTAAATGTGTGTGCTTCATTGCACTGTTAATGTCTGACAGGAAATGTCTGGAAATAATTTCCTGCTACGATTGAAATACGGAGTCGCTTAGCCCTCCTTGGTTTTGTCATTCATAACTGGTAGGCCTAATATGTTATGCAAGGCAGGTCATGAGAGCATTACTGAATACTACATTATTTATGTTCAACATATACACTCCCCTTATGTATTTATTTGGACAGTGAAGCAAACTTTTTAAGCTAACATTTGAGATCAAATTGTTTCATATGATGCAACAGTACAGAATGTCACCTTTACTATCTGTTTTACCGTTTAGAAATGAAAGCACTTTATGCATCTAGTCCCCCCCCCCCCCCCCCCCATCTGAATACTTATTTTTTTCTCATAAGTATTTGGACAAATTGACTTATAGTTTATTAAAGTAGTCAAACGTTTGGTTTCGGTCCCATATTCCTAGAACATAATGACTACATCAAGCTTGTGACTCTACAAACTGGTTGGATGCCTTTGCAATTTGTTTTGGTTATGTTTCTGATTATGTTTTGCCCTTTAGGTACTAAATGATGAATAATGTAGGCCTATAATGTCATTTTGGAGTCCCTTTTATTGTAAATAAGAATAGATGTTTCTGAAAACTTCAACTAAGGATGGAGGTCTGAAATAATTTCACTAGTAGAATAGTATCATATATTTATGTCGGATATCCGGATATTCGAAATACGTGTTTTTTTTCTAACAAGTTTTTAAAGATACACTTCTCCTTAATGCAACCGCTGTGTCAGATTTCAAAAAAGCTTTACGGAAAAAGCACACCATGCAATAATCTGAGTACAGCGCTCAGGCACGAAAACAAGCCATACAGATACCCGCCATGTTGTGGAGTCAACAGAAGTCAGAAATAGCATTATAAATATTCACTTACCTTTGATGATCTTCATCGGAATGCACTCCCAGGAATCCCAGTTCCACAATAAATGTTTGTTTTGTTCAATAAAGTCCATCATTTATGTCCAAATACCTCCTTTTTGTTCCCGCGTTTAGTTCACAAATCCAAATTCACAAGGCGCAGGCACTTAGTTCAGACGACAGTTCCATTACAGTTCGTAGAAACATGTCAAACGATGTATAGAATCAATCTTTAGGATGTTTTTATCATAAATCTTCAATAATATTCCAACCGGACAATTCCTTTGTCTTTAGAAAGGAAAAGGAACAGAGCTCTCGCTCTCACGGCCGTGCGCATGATTTAGCTCATGGCATTTTGCCAGAGACCTAACTCAAACAGCTCTTATTCGCTCCCCCTTCATAGTAGAAGCCTGAAACAAGGTTCTAAAGACTGTTGACATCTAGTGGAAGCCCTAGGAAGTGCAATCAGACCAAATTTTACTGTATATTGGATAGGCAAAGACTTGAAAACCTACAAACCTCAGATTTCCCACTTCCTGGTTGGATTTTTTTCTCAGGTTTTTGCCTGCCATATGAGTTCTGTTATACTCATAGACATCATTGCTGCAGCTGCAGAGGTGTTGGTGAGATGGGAGCGAGCAGACAGAGAAAGACAGAGAGAGAGACAGAGAGAGAGACAGAGAGAGAGACAGAGAGACAGAGAGAGAGAGACAGAGAGAGAGAGACACAGAGAGAGAGACAGAGAGAGAGAGACAGAGAGAGAGAGAGAGATCGGCTACAGCCAAGGCAAGCTAACTTGCAGCAGCCACACTGTTATTTATCATGCTGTCATCCCATATAACAGTGCCTGTCTCATCTTATTACACCTTCAGTGGTCTTGGCTAGAGAAGCCTACAGATGCTAGCTAGGCTCGTTGTAACCCTTACGCCTAACTTTTATTTTCGTACTGTTGTTCCATCTCGCATTGCATTAGTGTGAACTCCCACTCCACTTGCTGCTACACATTGAGCCTCTTTGCCACTTTGATTGGCCAACATAAACAACAAGCTACACACGTGGAGGTTACCAGTCGTTTTTATGGTGTGCACTTCATAAAAACAACATTGAAAAGTTTGTTGTTTTATGTCGTGGTGTATGTATGTATATACGGTACCTGGCAAAAGTTTGGACACATCTACTCATTCAAGGGTTTTTCTTAATTTTTTACTTTTTTCTACATTGTAGAATAATAGTGAAGACATCTAAACTATGAAATAACACATATAGAATCATGTAATAACCCCCAAAAATGTTAAGAAAATCTAAATATATGTTATATTTTAGATTCTTCAAAGTAGCCACCCTTTACCTTGATGCCAGCTTTGCACACTCTTGGCATTCTCTCAACCAGCTTCATGAGGTAGTCACCTGGAATGCATTTCAATTAACAGGTGTGCCTTTTTTAAAGTTCATTTGTGGAATTTCTTTACTTCTTAATGTGTTTGAGCCACTCAGTTGTGTTGTGACAAGGTAAGGGTGGTATACAGAAGGTAGCCCTATTTGGTAAAAGACCAAGTCCATATTATGGCAAAAACAGCTAAAATATGTAAAGAGAAAAGACAGTCCATCATTACTTTCAGACATGAAGGTCAGTCAATACAGAACATTTTAAGAACTTTGAAAGTTTCTTCAAGTGCAGTTGCAAAAACCATCAAGTGCTATGATGAAACTGGCTCTCATGAGGACCGCCACAGGAAAGGAATACCCAGAGTTACCTCTGCCACAAGGGAAAAGTTCACCAGCCTCAGAAATGGGCAATTAACTGCACCTCAGATTTTATCTCACAGAGTTCAAGTAACAGACACATCTCAACATCAACTGTTCAGAGGAGACTGTGAATCGAATTGCTGCAAAGACACCACTACTAAAGGACCCCAATAATTTGAAGAGACTTGCTTGGGCCAAGAAACACAAGCAATGGACATTAGACTGGTGGAAATCTGTCCTTTGGTCTGATGAGTTCAAATTTGAGATTTTTGGTTCCAGCCGCCGTGTCTTTGTGAGACGCAGAGTTGATCTCCGCATGTGTGGTTCCCACTGTGAAGCATGGAGGAGGAGGTGTGATGGTGTGGGGGTGCTTTGCTGGTGACACTGTCTGTGATTTATTTAGAATTCAAGGCACACTTAACCAGCATGGCTACCACAGCATTCTGCAGTGATACGCCATCCCATCTGGTTTGGCTTAGTGGGACTATTATTTGTTTTTCAACAGGACAATGACCCAACACACATCCAGGTTGTGTAAGGGCTATTTGACCAAGAAGGAGAGTGATGGAGTGCTGCATCAGATGACCTGGCCTCAACCCAATTGAGATGGTTTGGGATGAGTTGGAACGCAGTGTGAAAGTAAAGGAGCCAATAAGTGCTCAGCATATGTGGGAACTGCTTAAATACTTTTGGTAAAGCATTCCAGGTGACTACCTCATGAAGCTGGTTGAGAGAATGCAAAGCTGTCATCAATTGCAAAGGGTGGCTACTTTGAAGAATCTCAAATTTTAAACATATTTTGATTTGTTGGTGGTAATCTTAAGTGTTATTACAAGTAAAGCCCCCTCCCCCCCTCCCCCCCGGCATAACCCTCCCCTAACCCAGATGATGTTGCTCCAATTGTGCGTCTCCCTATGGGACTCCTGGTCACAGCCGGTTGTGACACAAATCAAATCAAATCAAGGCTTTAGTGACTCCGCAACACTGCGATGCAGTGCCTTTGACCGCTGCGCCACTCGGGAGGCCAGTGCATTTAATTTGTAAACGGTAAAACGTGTGTATGAAAATATCCTCATATAAAACATTTATCAAATCTAAAAGGCTGGAGTGTAGAGCCAAAGTCAAACGTTTTGGCTTCACCGTCCAAATTTATGAGTGTAGATGCTATTAGTTCAACGAGTGGCTTCGACCACCCTCGTCTTCTTTATTATGGAAAACATTCTGAATAGGAAACGTCACCACGGAAATCCATTAGTACAGCTGATTGGCTTCACTCCACCTCATCACATTACAGACACTTCACCTCATCATGTTACAGACACTTCACTCCACCTCATCACATTATAGACACTTCACTCCACCTCATCACGTTACAGACACTTCACTCCACCTTATCACATTACAGACACTTCACTCCACCTCATCACGTTACAGACACTTCACTCCACCTCATCACGTTAGACACTTCACTCCACCTCATCACGTTACATACACTTCACTCCACCTCATCACGTTACAGACACTTCACTCCACCTCATCACGTTACAGACACTTCACTCCACCTCATCACGTTACAGACACTTCACTCCACCTCATCACGTTACAGACACTTCACTCCACCTCATCACATTACAGACACTTCACTCCACCTCATCACGTTACAGACACTTCACTCCACCTCATCACGTTACAGACACTTCACTCCACCTCATCACGTTACAGACACTTCACTCCACCTCATCACGTTACATACACTTCACTCCACCTCATCACGTTACAGACACTTCACTCCACCTCATCACGTTACAGACACTTCACTCCACCTCATCACGTTACAGACACTTCACTCCACCTCATCACGTTACAGACACTTAACTCCACCTCATCACGTTACAGACACTTCACTCCACCTCATCACGTTACATACACTTCACTCCACCTCATCACGTTACATACACTTCACTCCACCTCATCACGTTACAGACACTTCACTCCACCTCATCACGTTACAGACACTTCACTCCACCTCATCACGTTACAGACACTTCACTCCACCTCATCACGTTACAGACACTTCACTCCACCTCATCACGTTACAGACACTTCACTCCACCTCATCACGTTACAGACACTTCACTCCACCTCATCACGTTACAGACACTTCACTCCACCTCATCACGTTAGACACTTCACCTCATCACGTTACAGACACTTAACTCCACCTCATCACGTTACAGACACTTCACTCCACCTCATCACGTTAGACACTTCACCACCTCATCACGTTAGACACTTCACTCCACCTCATCGTGTTACAGACACTTCACTCCACCTCATCACGTTAGACACTTCACTCCACCTCATCGTGTTACAGACACTTCACTCCACCTCATCGTGTTACAGACACTTCACTCCACCTAATCACGTTACAGACACTTCACTCCACCTCATCACGCTACAGACACTTCACTCCACCTCATCACGCTACAGACACTTCACTCCACCTCATCACGCTACAGACACTTCACTCCACCTCATCACGTTACAGACACTTCACTCCACCTCATCGTGTTACAGACACTTCACTCCACCTCATCACGTTAGAGACACTTCACTCCACCTCATCACGTTACAGACACTTCACTCCACCTCATCGCGTTACAGACACTTCACTCCACCTCATCGCGTTACAGACACTTCACTCCACCTCATCACGTTAGACACTTCACCACCTATTCACGTTACAGACACTTCACCACCTCATCACGTTAGACACTTCACCCCACCTATTCACGTTACAGACACTTCACTCCACCTCATCACGTTACAGACACTTCACTCCACCTCATCACGTTACAGACACTTCACTCCACCTCATCACGTTACAGACACTTCACTCCACCTCATCACGTTACAGACACTTCACTCCACCTCATCACGTTACAGACACTTCACTCCACCTCATCACGTTACAGACACTTCACTCCACCTCATCACGTTACAGACACTTCACTCCACCTCATCACGTTACAGACACTTCACTCCACCTCATCACGTTACAGACACTTCACTCCACCTCATCACGTTACAGACACTTCACTCCACCTCATCACGTTACAGACACTTCACTCCACCTCATCACGTTACAGACACTTCACTCCACCCCATCACGTTAGACACTTCACTCCACCTCATCACGTTAGACACTTCACTCCACCTCATCACGTTAGACACTTCACTCCACCTATTCACGTTAGACACTTCACTCCACCTATTCACGTTACAGACACTTCACTCCACCTCATCACGTTACAGACACTTCACTCCACCTCATCACGTTACAGACACTTCACTCCACCTCATCACGTTACAGACACTTCACTCCACCTCATCACGTTACAGACACTTCACTCCACCTCATCACATTACAGACACTTCACTCCACCTCATCACGTTAGACACTTCACTCCACCTATTCACGTTACAGACACTTCACTCCACCTATTCACGTTACAGACACTTCACTCCACCTCATCACGTTAGTCACTCCACCTCATCGCGTTAGTCACTCCACCTCATCACATTACAGACACTTCACTCCACCTCATCGCGTTACAGACACTTCACTCCACCTCATCACGTTAGTCACTCCACCTCATCGCGTTACAGACACTTCACTCCACCTCATCACGTTACAGACACTTCACTCCACCTCATCACGTTACAGACACTTCACTCCACCTCATCACGTTACAGACACGAGGCTTCATTGCCCAGAACAAACATGGTATGTTGTTGCACTAAGTAGTTCTCACTTCTACTGATCTGTTCTTGTATAACTTTGGGATTTTAGCCGTCAAATTATTAGAGGAAGGCTTTTATTATGGTGGCGCACAGTGTTGTTTGTGCCTGTGTGTGGAAGAGAGACATTAGATAGCCTATCCTCCCACACTGAGCAATATCCACCCACACACACACACACAGCATTAATGCTCACCAAAACCATTCATAGGGAAGTCCGTGTTGGGATTTTATGGACTGTACTACTGTAGTAGTAGGCTATTTGCTACAGGGCATGACCTAATGGTATGTTTTTTGGGGGGGAGTAATGGTACAGTACAGATTCCCAGGGTTAGATCCTCGGTTCACCACCGCTGAGATAATTAACCTCTCTTCAGCAGGGCTCCGTCAGCCCATTAACAGGGAGACAGGATACATGGAGTTCCCAGGAGCTACACAACACTGCCCATAGCTGTTTGGCCTGTAAGCTGCCCTGTCTCCACCAGGCTTCCCGAGGCCTGAATTCAGTCAACCTGCCCACAAACACACACACACAGGTCTTATTCTGAAAATGGTGTGGAGTATCACAAGGTTGGATCCTAGAGCTGGGAATTGCCAGGGACATCACGATACGATATTATCGCGATACTTAGCCTAGGTGCCAATAAGATCTGTATTGCGATTCTCACAATTTTCTCATGAGAGAGACATGAGAAAACGAGTTTTGATCAGACAGGGAAATAAAAGTGCTGAAAACATGTCATTATTTAAGAAGATGGAAAGCTATAGGATGATAAATACCTGAGTTTAGGAGCAGGTACAGCCGACTGGCACTAGCTAACGCTACCGAGCAAAAATACCTGAGTTTAGGAGCAGGTACAGCCGACTGGCACTAGCTAACGCTACCGAGCAAAAATACCTGAGTTTAGGAGCAGGTACAGCCGACTGGCACTAGCTTGAGCAAATCAATACTTGGAGTCAAAATATCTATAAAAAAGAAACTTCCTCTCACTGTGAACTGCGTTTATCTAAAGCAAACTTAAGATGTGTAAGTATTTGTATGAACATAACAAGATTAAACAACTGAGACATAAACTGAACAAGTTCCACAGACATGTGACTAACAGAAATTGAAAAATGTGTCCCTGAACAAAGGGGGGGGTCAAAACCAAAGTAACATGCATCTCCTCTTCATGGACTGCACCAGATTTGCCAGTTCTTGCTGTGAGATGTTACCTCACTCTTCCACCAAGGCACCTGCAAGTTCCCGGACATTTCTGGGGGGAATGGCCCAAGCCCTCACCCTCCGATCCAACAGGTCCCAGACGTGCTCATTGGGATTGAGATCCGGGCTCTTCGCTGGCCATGGCAGAACACTGACATTCCTGTCTTGCAGGAGACCGGCTATCCATCCTACGTCTTTTTCCTCCTGGCCCATGTCGCTATCCAACCTACGTCTTTCTCGTCCTGGCCCATGTCGCTATCCAACCTACGTCTTTCTCCTCCTGGCCCATGTCGCTATGCAACCTACGTCTTTCTCCTCCTGGCCCATGTCGCTATCCAACCTACGTCTTCCTCCTTCTGGCCCATGTCGCTATCCAACCTACGTCTTTCTCCTCCTGGCCCATGTCGCTATCTAACCTACGTCTTTCTCCTCCTGGCCCATGTCGCTATCCAACCTACGTCTTTCTCCTCCTGGCCCATGTCGCTATCCAACCTACGTCTTTCCCCTCCTGGCCCATGTCGCTATCCAACCTACGTCTTTCTCCTCCTGGCCCATGTCGCTATCCAACCTACGTCTTTCCCCTCCTGGCCCATGTCGCTATCCAACCTACGTCTTTCTCCTCCTGGCCCATGTCACTATCCAACCTACGTCTTTCTCCTCCTGGCCCATGTGACTATCCAACCTACGTCTTTCTCCTCCTGGCCCATGTCGCTATCCAACCTACGTCTTTCTCCTCCTGGCCCATGTCGCTATCCAACCTACGTCTTCCTCCTCCTGGCCCATGTCGCTATCCAACCTACATCTTTCTCCTCCTGGCCCATGTCGCTATCCAACCTACGTCTTTCTCCTCCTGGCCCATGTCGCTATCCAACCTACGTCTTTCTCCTCCTGGCCCATGTGACTATCCAACCTATGTCTCTCCCCTCCTGGCCCATGTCGCTATCCAACCTACGTCTTTCTCCTCCTGGCCCATGTGACTATCCAACCTACGTCTTACCCCTCCTGGCCCATGTCGCTATCCAACCTACGTCTTTCTCCTCTTGGCCCATGTCGCTATCCAACCTACGTCTTTCCCCTCCTGGCCCATGTGACTATCCAACCTACGGCTTTCCCCTCCTGGCCCATGTGACTATCCAACCTACGGCTTTCCCCTCCTGGCCCATGTGACTATCCAACCTACGTCTTTCCCCTCCTGGCCCATGTGACTATCCAACCTACGTCTTTCTCCTCCTGGCCCATGTGACTATCCAATCTACGTCTTTCTCCTCCTGGCCCATGTCGCTATCCAACCTACGTCTTTCCCCTCCTGGCCCATGTGACTATCCAACCTACGTCTTTCTCCTCCTGGCCCATGTCGCTATCCAACCTACGTCTTTCCCCTCCTGGCCCATGCCATGGTCATAAAACCTAATGGCCTGTAGACAATCTAGACATCTAGTGGACCTGAGTAATATTATGGGGGTATGATTGTGTTTACGTGCACGTGTGTGTGTTATTGAGGTTAAGATGGTATGGTAAACCTCTCCACTCCCCTCTTCACACCCGTCCCCTCCTCCCATTAAAAAACATTCTTGAAGCAGCATCTAATTTCACTCAGTCCCCTATGAAGCTGTTTGATGTTCTGGTGTACTACTCCCTTCTCTCGTTCCCTTCCCTATTGTCCACCCCCTCAACCCCCCCCCCCCCCCCCCCCCCCCTTTCCCCCCAGCATTGATTCACACATATTTAGTGAGTTACTTTAGGGTTCATGTCACCATACATACTGTGAGTGTGTAGTGTCCAGCACGATCAGACAGCTATGGTCTTCTTGACTGTCAAACGTTCAGTGGTTAGCCTAGATCCGGGATGGGCAACTGGCGTCCCCAAGGGCCCGTCCCCTTTTGAAGGCCCTCGGATCAATTGCACCTTGTGTAGATTATAGTAGATTGATTACACAAGGTGCAATTTTGAAATTGTGATTGTGTATCAGCAGTTTTTCTCTTATGTCAGTCACTGATAGTCAGTCAATTAGCCCATGTCAGCTATTTATTTATAAAAAAGATTGCTAAGTTAGTTTTGCGGCCAGCTATCTAAACTTGTTATCATGGTCAAGTTACCGGCTAGGGGGCCTCTATTGATTTTGTTAGTCTCAACTAGATATCATTAAAAACTGCAAACATTTCTCTCCACCTTATGGCAAAATGTGCAAGAAATAGACTGTATGGATGTGGGTACAAAACCTGCGAGCAACTGTGGACCCTTCATGATGATTTACGATTTTTTTTGTGGCCCCCCCCCACCCTATCATATGCCGATCCCTGATCTAGATATAGCAGAATGCCATAACTGTGATTACTTCCCACAGGGAGATAGTCAGTAGCAGTCATATTCAGTGTGTGTGTGTGTGTGTGTGTGTGTGTGTGTGTGTGTGTGTGTGTGTGTGTGTGTGTGTGTGTGTGTGTGTGTGTGTGTGTGTGTGTGTGTGTGTGTGTGTGTGTAGCAGCGTGTAGTTTAAGGGACCATAGATGATGGCGTTAAAACAGAGATGGTTTAAAACACTAGAGAAGAATTAATGGACATGGAGACAAGGAACCCAGAGAGTTCTCACTGAGAACCACTCTGTCATTCAAGTCTCTGTGTAATGTATGGATGAATATTCATGTTATTCATCATCCAACAGAGTTTGTTCTGACTTAAGTCTGACTTTGTGTTGGTATCTCAGTAGGACTACTGTGTGAGAGTCAAGGTCCAGAAAGAGAGGAAGAAAGACCTAGTGTAGCGTCGTCTGTTCCACTTCTCACAGTGACAAAGACTACTTGGCTTCCCTCGACCGAGGTCAGTTTTGAGCTGGTTGCTCCAACACGCACTCCACCCAACGCCCGTCCCCAGGCACGAGGGAGAGGTCCCAAGCACTAGTCTCTAATTAGGCTTGGCTTGCATATGTATGGTACTCTGGACTAGGGAGCCAGAGCTGTTAGGGTGATGTTACATGAAGTGATATCCACTCTGGGTCTGTTAGGGTGATGTTACATGAAGTGATATCCACTCTGGGTCTGTTAGGGTGATGGATACATGAAGTGATATCCACTCTGGGTCTGTTAGGGTGATGGATACAGAGATATCCACCCTGGGTCTGTTAGGGTGTTGGATACAGAGATGTCCACTCTGGGTCTGTTAGGGTGTTGGATAAAGAGATATCCACCCTGGGTCTGTTAGGGTGTTGGATACAGAGATGTCCACCCTGGGTCTGTTAGGGTGTTGGATAAAGAGATATCCACCCTGGGTCTGTTAGGGTGTTGGATACAGAGATATCCACTCTGGGTCTGTTAGGGTGTTGGATAAAGAGATATCCACTCTGGGTCTGTTAGGGTGTTGGATACAGAGATATCCACTCTGGGTCTGTTAGGGTGTTGGATACAGAGATATCCACCCTGGGTCTGTTAGGGTGTTGGATACAGAGATATCCACCCTGGGTCTGTTAGGGTGTTGGATACAGAGATATCCACCCTGGGTCTGTTAGGGTGTTGGATAAGAGATATCCACCCTGGGTCTGTTAGGGTGTTGGATAAGAGATATCCACTCTGGGTCTGTTAGGGTGTTGGATAAAGAGATATCCACTCTGGGTCTGTTAGGGTGTTGGATACAGAGATATCCACTCTGGGTCTGTTAGGGTGTTGGATACAGAGATATCCACCCTGGGTCTGTTAGGGTGTTGGATACAGAGATATCCACCCTGGGTCTGTTAGGGTGTTGGATACAGAGATATCCACCCTGGGTCTGTTAGGGTGTTGGATAAGAGATATCCACCCTGGGTCTGTTAGGGTGTTGGATAAGAGATATCCACCCTGGGTCTGTTAGGGTGTTGGATAAAGAGATATCCACCCTGGGTCTGTTAGGGTTTTGGATAAAGAGATATCCACTCTGGGTCTGTTAGGGTGTTGGATACAGAGATATCCACTCTGGGTCTGTTAGGGTGTTGGATACAGAGATATCCACTCTGGGTCTGTTAGGGTGTTGGATACAGAGATATCCACTCTGGGTCTGTTAGGGTGTTGGATACAGAGATATCCACTCTGGGTCTGTTAGGGTGTTGGATAAGAGATATCCACCCTGGGTCTGTTAGGGTGTTGGATACAGAGATATCCACTCTGGGTCTGTTAGGGTGTTGGATACAGAGATATCCACCCTGGGTCTGTTAGGGTGTTGGATACAGAGATATCCACTCTGGGTCTGTTAGGGTGTTGGATACAGAGATATCCACTCTGGGTCTGTTAGGGTGTTGGATACAGAGATATCCACTCTGTGTCTGTTAGGGTGTTGGATACAGAGATATCCACCCTGGGTCTGTTAGGGTGTTGGATACAGAGATGTCCACCCTGGGTCTGTTAGGGTGTTGGATACAGAGATATCCACCCTGGGTCTGTTAGGGTGTTGGATAAAGAGATATCCACTCTGGGTCTGTTAGGGTGTTGGATACAGAGATATCCACTCTGGGTCTGTTAGGGTGTTGGATACAGAGATATCCACTCTGGGTCTGTTAGGGTGTTGGATACAGAGATATCCACTCTGGGTCTGTTAGGGTGTTGGATACAGAGATATCCACCCTGGGTCTGTTAGGGTGTTGGATAAAGAGATATCACTGTCTGTCTGTGTATCACTGTCTGTCTGTCTCCCTCCCTCTGTCTTTCTGTCTCATTGTCTGTCTCAGGTGTTCCAGTGATGTAGTATTGGGTGACCTCACTGGGGTCTGCTAGTTCCATTAGAGGGAACACTCAGCCCCCAGCCCATCATATCACATTACTACTACTCTTTATGATGGGCTTTGCCTCGTAACGTATCTTTATTGAAGTCTTTATAATGGCTTTGCCTTGTAATGGCTTTGCCTTGTAACTTATCTTTATTGAAGTCTTTATAATGGCTTTGCCTTGTAACTTATCTTTATTGAAGTCTTCATAATGGCTTTGCCTTGTAACTTATCTTTATTGAAGTCTTTATAATGGCTTTGCCTTGTAACTTATCTTTATTGAAGTCTTTATAATGGCTTTGCCTTGTAACTTATCTTTATTGAAGTCTTCATAATGGCTTTGCTTTGTAACTTATCTTTATTGAAGTCTTTATAATGGCTTTGCCTTGTAACTTATCTTTATTGAAGTCTTTATAATGGCTTTGCCTTGTAACTTATCTTTATTGAAGTCTTCATAATGGCTTTGCCTTGTAACTTATCTTTATTGAAGTCTTTATAATGGGTTTGCCTTGTAACTTATCTTTATTGAAGTCTTTATAATGGCTTTGCTTTGTAACTTATCTTTATTGAAGTCTTTATAATGGCTTTGCTTTGTAACTTATCTTTATTGAAGTCTTTATAATGGCTTTGCCTTGTAACTTATCTTTATTGACGTCTTTATAATGGCTTTGCCTTGTAACTTATCTTTATTAAAGTCTTTATAATGGCTTTGCCTTGTAACTTATCTTTATTGAAGTCTTTATAATGGCTTTGCCTTGTAACTTATCATTATTGACGTCTTCATAATGGCTTTGCCTTGTAACTTATCTTTATTGAAGTCTTTATAATGGCTTTGCCTTGTAACTTATCTTTATTGAAGTCTTTATAATGGCTTTGCCTTGTAACTTATCTTTATTGAAGTCTTCATAATGGCTTTGCCTTGTAACTTATCTTTTTTGAAGTCTTCCTAATGGCTTTGCCTTGTAACTTATCTTTATTGAAGTCTTTATAATGGCTTTGCTTTGTAACTTATCTTTATTGAAGTCTTTATAATGGCTTTGCTTTGTAACTTATCTTTATTGAAGTCTTTATAATGGCGTTGCCTTGTAACTTATCTTTATTGAAGTCTTCCTAATGGCTTTGCCTTGTAACTTATCTTTATTGAAGTCTTTATAATGGCTTTGCTTTGTAACTTATCTTTATTGAAGTCTTTATAATGGCTTTGCCTTGTAACTTATCTTTATTGAAGTCTTCATAATGGCTTTGCCTTGTAACTTATCTGTATTGAAGTCTTTATAATGGGTTTGCCTTGTAACTTATCTTTATTGAAGTCTTCATAATGGGTTTGCTTTGTAACTTATCTTTATTGAAGTCTTCATAATGGGTTTGCCTTGTAACTTATCTTTTTTGAAGTCTTTATAATGGTTTTGTCTTGTAACTTATCTTTATTGAAGTCTTTATAATGGTTTTGTCTTGTAACTTATCTTTATTGAAGTCTTTATAATGGCTTTGCCTTGTAACTTATCTTTATTGAAGTCTTTATAATGGCTTTGCCTTGTAACTTATCTTTATTGAAGTCTTTATAATGGTTTTGTCTTGTAACTTATCTTTATTGAAGTCTTTATAATGGCTTTGCCTTGTAACTTATCTTTATTGAAGTCTTTATAATGGCTTTGCCTTGTAACTTATCTTTATTGAAGTCTTTATAATGGCTTTGCCTTGTAACTTATCTTTATTGAAGTCTTCATAATGGTTTTGTCTTGTAACTTATCTTTATTGAAGTCTTTATAATGGCTTTGCTTTGTAACTTATCTTTATTGACGTCTTTATAATGGCTTTGCCTTGTAACTTATCTTTATTGACGTCTTTATAATGGGTTTGCCTTGTAACCTATCTTTATTGAAGTCTTCATAATGGGTTTGCCTTGTAACCTATCTTTATTGAAGTCTTCATAATGGGTTTTTGCCTTTCAATGCAATTTCCTTATCTGAATAGCCTAGTAGTGATTGCTAAAATTCTTGCCAACAACAGTATTGTACAGGACATTCGAGTTTGGGTTTGTTTTGCTGTGACAACACACAACTCTGCACGGTGCAATATCCCTATTATAATAACCTACCAGGTGTTTCGATTTGAACACTTGAGTGCATAAGTAATTGTTTTAGTACTCTAGAGTTATACTGTATATACTCTCTCACTCTGTAGACTGGAGTGATAGTGTTGGGTTGTTTTGCTGGGACAACACAACAAGGCCCATGTACAGATGGTTGAACAGCTTGCTGAGACTCAAGACGTTCCCCTCTCTGACCTCCTGTTCTTTGTGGGGGCGTTTATTATAGAGCCTAGCTACCACAAACTCCCAATTCTCCATGGTTTCTCCCTCTACATTTTACGTGGCTCGGGACACTAGGTATCATACCACCGGAAAACCATTTCAGTTTGTTCTTACATTTAAACAAAAAAAAAAAAAAAATCCAAACTAAAAAAATAGTTTCAAAGAGCTTTTTTTTATAATTGTAAACTCTTTGTCTCCACAGGTGACTCATATCATCACATCTGGCTATTTTATTTATTTAACTAGGCAAGTTAAGAACAAATTCTTATTTACAATGATGGCCTATCGGGGAACAGTGGGTTAACTGCCTTGTTCAGGGGCAGAACGAGAGATTTTTACCTTGCCAGCTCTGGGATTCGACACAGAAATGTACAGTTACTGGCCCAATGCTCTAACCACTAGGCTACAGCTAATTGCTATTCTATGATAAGTCTCCTCCAGGCTCCAGAGGCAGGGTGTCCGTTGCTGTGGTCTTGCCCCAGGCGGTGGCCACCTCCCCTGGCTTGGAGGCTCCAGCAGGATTGGGTCCATTATGGTTAGTCCCTGGAGTCCCTGGAGATCCATGAATGGCTGAAGGGCTATATCATGTGTTGGTACATGCTTATTCTTAATGCATTAGTCATTCATAATTTAGAGGGTAGTCAGTGGAAGAACCAGTCTGGATGGTTTAGTAACGTTATTGCCACTAAGATAATGTTTGTGCTTTTTTAGCAATTTTAAAATACATGACAGTTTTGACAGTTTTCTTTCTGGTTAGGATATTACGGATGTCGTTCACACTTGTTAGTTACGCAAAGTTTGGCCTTTCCGACTTGTGTGTTTTATTTGAATGCATGGATAGTTGCACTTAATTCATGGCTTTAGAGAGCTGAAGTAGACCTGTCATATATACATGTGTTCCTCTATACTCCCAGGCAGCATGGGATCTGCCAGTGAAAGCCATCCTTTCACTGCCCATTGACTATCCCTATGGCCCAGGGAGGGAGCCTTCCTGCCCCATTGAAGATGCATTGACAGCACCCAGCAGGTTGAGAAAGGGTGGAGGAGCTGTTAGCTGTTTGGTCTGTAGTGGATTTGTCATTTCTAGTGGAGGTCATTGTCCAGGCTATTGGCTCTTCAGTTGTCTTGAATAGCCTCAAGGCCCCCTGCAGAAGCTACTTCTTATAGTGACTTGTCTTTTCTTTCTTAGGCTGGTTAGAGGCTATTTCATCCTAAACCCCATTGTAGAACACAGGGAGAGCGAGAGAAAGTCCTTGCTGTTATTAATCAACTGGGTGGATCCTATACATCCGGTTCCTGGCTGGTTCACTTTGACGAAGGGAGGGGGGAGGATAATCTGGTTGAACGTTTTAATTATTCAGTCAGAAGTTTTGAAACCACTTTTACTGGGCCTGTTTTAAATCCCTTTTAACATCAGTGTAAACGTTCTAAATAGTATCTGTCAAGGCTAAATGTTTTGTAGTACTGTGACAAGATTTCTCATCCAGATCTTTTTTTTTTTACTGAGATAATCCTGATATAATTTCAGGAGTGAAGATCACACTTAACGTTCCGTTAACACACCTATTGACTTTCTGTTACCACCTGCCTCATCTATCATGCTCACTTTCCCCTGGTGTGACCACGAGCCATCACTGGGTAGCGGCTGATCGTCACATGCAGAAGGGCACGCTTTTTTTTATTCTAAAGAGAATAGGAGGGTTCTACTTTGCCCCTGTGTGGACGGTAGCCTAGCGGTTAAGAGTGTTGGGCCAGTAACCGAACGGTCGCTGGTTCAAATCTCCCTTGAGCAAGGCAGTCAACACCCAAAAGCTGCTCTCCGCGTGCCGATGACGTGAACGGCGATTAACGCAGCCTCCCACACCTCTGATTCAGAGGGGTTGGGTTAAATGCTGAAGGCACGTTTCGGTTGAATGCATTAGGTTGTACAACTGACTATCCTCTTGACCTAAAATATTTAGTTGGTTTGTATTGTTCAATGCTACTGAATGTAAATGTATTGAATTAAAATGTAAATGATAAATAAAGGACTTGAATATTAGGTCTGTTTTTTTTCCCCCCTCGGTATCGAGTCAGAACAGTACTTATATTTTTATTGTTTTGTTCTTGAGCTGTTCTTCTCTGTTAATGTTCTGTATTGTCATGTTTTGTTTTGGACCCCAGGAAGAGTAGCTGCTGCTTTTGTAACTGCTGCTGGTCTCCCGAGTGGCGCAGTGGTCTAAGACACTGTATTTCTTTGCAAGATGTGTCACTGCAGTCCCTGGTTTGAATCCAAGCTGCATCACATCCGGCTGTGATTGGGAGTCCCATAGGGCTGTGTGCTATTGGCCCCTCGTTGTAAATATGAATTTGTCCTTAACTGACTTGCCTAATTAAATACCTTTTTTATTTCTATTATGAGGATCTTAATAAAATACCAATACTTACTGCACGTTGTGAATCCCTTTTTCCCCCACTGCCTCCAGCACACACACAGACAATAAATGCACCATGGTCCCTCTCCTTCTATAGAACTATTTCCTTTGTCTCCTCTCTCTGTCTTCCCTTTGTTTGGAATTGTGCTGAGAGAGAGAGAGACACAGAGAGAGACACACAGAGAGAGAGAGAGAGAGAGAGCTGGCCACTTTAGTTAGAATAGAGCCCTGTCGGAGCCTCCTCCGGTTACAGCAACATATTAAACTCCAGGCTGCAGCCACACGGCACGCGGGCAGACAGGAAGCAAGGCTGGAGGCTGCCTGACAGCTGGACGCTTCATTTCCTCGCGAGCTCTCTGCCACCGGAGCGTACTTCAAAGCGACGGACTCTCATTCCGTTAGTTCTTATTCGTTCCGTGAACTCTCTTCTACACGGCTGGTTCGCTGCCCCCCCGGACCAAACTGATGTTCCGCTAATCTGCTCCGCAGCTGGATAAGGTATACAAGATTAATAGATAAACTACTGACTGTCGCTATTATTGAGGCACCTGCCTGAATCTTCTTGTGGAAGCTTTTCATTTGTAAGTAGATACAGCTACACATTACTATACCAAGTTATTGATGGTGACTGTGTCGCTTTGCAATGCTGATACGGCTATTCATGGCGCTGTACTATGTTCTCATTTGATAGGAACGATGTAGGATAGTAACGAACGTTCTATAATGCGAGTTTATAAACCGCGTGTAATATAATAGAGGTTTGGATGTTGCGGGTCATTTTCACCCATTTTGAAATGAATCCAATAGTCGGGGTGTACAGCCTAAATGATTGGGTCAATAATGGAAAAAAAACGACATAAACAAAGAGGATTTTAAAGAACTGTAAGGGGGAATCATTCCTTATTATATCAATGTGTTGATGTTCCTCTGCTTGGTCCTGGGATCTAATCTGAGGGGGTTTTCTTTGCATTATAATGCTGCTTGGGGTAGGTTTAGTTCTGTGTATTGGATTTGATACTGATGTAGCAGAAACGGTGTCTTTGGCGGTGTACTGACAGAGTTATGGGACCCACACTATCTACACCACTCTTTTTAAATTATTTGTTCAAGTAGGCGAACCACTATTTAAAAATGGTTAAACAAATGTCCTGTTGTTCAAAAGCTCCAGGTAAGAATATGAAAAGGTGGATGTAGGAATCCACCCCAGATCCAAAATCAGGTTGGAAAACCTGTTTATCTTTGTTGGCATGGAGTTTTTGCTTTGTGGATATGTTGAATGTTGTTCAACTCTTGATGTCAGTTGCAAAATGTGTTTAGTCCATTGGTGAATGGGTGTGACTGTTGCTGCTTTACATATTGTTTGCTTTATATTGCATTGGCAAGTCATTATTGTGTGTTTTTACAGACTGCATTCCAAGTACTAATGTCTTCTGTTTTTCTCAGTGAAATGCGGGAAGATGAAAGAATCTATAAAAGGGTTGGTCTGTTATTCACAGTCAATCAGGCCATAATTGCAGCGTTAGTTGTCCACCCACTCTCTCTCTATGTGTCATAGCAGTGATCCAGACAAGGTCTACTCTAATAACATGGCCTCTCTCTTTCTCTATCTCTCTCTATCTCTCTTTCTCTAGCTCTCTCTTTCTCGGTCTCTCTCTTTCTCTATCTTTCTCTCTCTATCTCTCTTTCTGTCTCTCTTTCTCTATCTCTCTCTTTCTATCTCTCTTGCTCTCTCTCTTTCTATCTTGCTATCTCTCTCTTGTTCTATGTCTCTAACTCTCTCTGTCTTTCTCTGTCTCTGTCTCTCTTTCTCTATCTCTCTCTTTCTCTCTCTCTTTCTTTCTCCCTTTCTCTGTCTCTTTGTTTCTTTCTTTCTCTCTATCTCTCTCTTTCTCCCTTTCTCTTTCTCTTTCTTTCTTTCTCAATATTCTTGCCCTCCCTCTCAGGACAAAGTCGACAACATATTTTTTTAACATATCTGTTCTCTCACATTTGCTCTTCATTGAAAAAATATCGGTGGTGCGCTGACTACGCAATCTCTTAAAAATAGATTAGTAACAAAGTGGATCAAAGTGTCAGGGCACTACTTGAGCAACCATTTTTATGGGTTCCTTCCTAATGGTCTCGTGTGGGCCTCTTGGCCAGAATGTGCCCCACGACATGACTTTGTCCTTATCCTTGACTGTGACTTGTTTTTGTTAATATATGGTAAAAAAAAAAAAAAAAAAACGATGACTATTTGAATCATAAATTGCTCTATCATTTAAGTGCTGCTGCCTGCCTTCTGTCTTTAGTGTGTGAGGTTTGTGGGTTTTCTGGGCAGTGCTGGGGTCTGGCTAGCACAGGGATCTGGACCTAGCCACACTCAAGGAATGTGTGTGTGTGTGTGTGTGTGTGTGTGTGTGTGTGTGTGTGTGTGTGTGTGTGTGTGTGTGGTGTGTGTGTGTGTGTGTGTGTGTGTGTGTGTGTGTGTGTGTGTGTGTGTGTGTGCGTGCGTTCTGACTCTGTTAAATCTTGTTCTTCATATGTGCGCTGCTGTACAGCCTCTGGTTGCACGGTAACGTGAATGTAACTCTTGAGAGAGGCCTGTCACTCAGAATGATGGGAAAGAAAACAAAACCACGTAGAAAAATGCGAGGGTTTAAGGGCCGTCCAGACCGAGGACAATAACTTTAACGCAAAATAATAAATATGTGAACAACAGCGTTCACACTACAACGATAAGTACTAAAAGAGTTGATAACGAGCTATCGTTTGGATCACTTTCAGAGCAAGTCGTCCCGTCCCGTCCCTCCCGCCAATAAAACATTGCACAACCAATCCAAAACGTGTTCTATTGAAGCGTTCTTTGGTCCTATATGCGATAGCCTGCTCTGCAAGGAGTGGAGACAAGGGCACGTGGTAAACTTGCCTGCATAACTGGACACGTGGGGGATGTCGGTGGCCGTATTAATTCTAGGACGACTTGGGAGAACGATGATCCACGACAAACAGCGCATGAGAAGGCCATATTGTCCGATGGTAGGTCTATCTGTTAATAGGTCTTGGAGTCCCAGGAAACGCTGGGACATTTCAGTTGAATGCATTCAGTTGTACAACTGACTAGGTATCCCACCTTTCTCTAATGCATTCCTCACTGTGTTTGATAGGTACATCTTTTATAGCCCTACTATTTACTAATGAATACATTTTCGAAAATGATTTAATATCTATCTAAAATTTAGCTTCTTGGCTACACATCTCTAGCCATTCTCTCCCATTTGATCCCGTGGCAATAGGCTACCTCTCCACTATTCCTTTTCTCGTGAAATTCCAGGAAAAGCTACAAAAACTATAGGATATATTTTTTAAGATATATATTTTTTATACTAGGCCTAATAGCCTTTTCGTGGAGACAAGCAGGGCTCTTGCTAATTGCTGAAGGTAAAATAGGCCATGCCAAATGAACTGTCGGGGAAAGTTAAGAAGAGTGAGTATGTTGGTGTGATCACTTTGGCCAGCGATGATAACGTTGTTTGCACTGATGCATTGCAAATGGACACAGAGAGAGATGAGCACATTTGAAAAAGAAAATCCAAACAAATTGACAATCATTAGAAAAATCACTTGCAAACCACTTGAACAAGGAGGCAAACAATAATTTCATGAAGAAGCATAGTAGAACAAAAATAAATCTGTACACTAGTATGTGTGCTCCCTGCGCGCTGTGGCAGGCACTAACATCATCCACTTCCCACTCGCACTACATCTGTGTAATCATTCACACAGCTTCATTGCATCCAGAAGCTAGGGGTGAGAGGGTGGAATACAGGGGAACACAGCAGCCAACCCGGGTAATGAAGTCTGAAGAGGTGTGTGGAGGGAGGTGGAGGGAGAGTTGTGTGTGTGTGTGTGTGTGTGTGTGTGTAAGGGGTGGATGGGGAGGTGTGTGTCGGGGGGTGGAGGGAGAGGTGTGTGTGTGTGTGTAGGGTGTGGAAGGAGAGGTGTGTGTGTGTGTAGGGGGTGGAGGGAGAGGTGTGTGTGTGTGTGTGTGTGTGTAGGGTTGGAAGGAGAGGTGTGTGTGTGTGTGTGTAGGGGGTGGAAGAGGAGGTGTGTGTGTGTGTGTGTGTGTGTGTGTGTGTGTGTGTGTGTGTGTGTGTGTGTGTGTGTGTGTGTAAGGGGTGGATGGGGAGGTGTGTGTCGGGGGGTGGAGGGAGAGGTGTGTGTGTAGGGTGTGGAAGGAGAGGTGTGTGTGTGTGTGTGTGTGTAGGGGGTGGAAGAAGAGGTGTGTGTGTAGGGGGTGGAAGGAGAGGTGTGTGTGTGTGTGTGTGTGTGTGTGTAGGGGTGGAAGGAGAGGTGTGTGTGTGTATGTGTGTGTGTGTGTAGGGGGTGGAGGGAGGGGTGTGTGTGTAGGGGGTGGAGGGAGGGGTGTGTGTGTAGGGGGGTGGAAGGAGAGGCGTGTGGAGGGAGAGGTGTGTGTAGTGGGGTGAAGGCGTGCCCAGTAACTCTCAGTACTGACACAGCACAGCAAAGCCTTCTGGTGGAAAGGGGTAGGTGGTGCTAGGAGTTGGGCTCCGTGTAGTTGTGAAATAGGCGTGAGTCTCGCTCACAGAAAGCTGATGTATTTTTACGTGGGTTAAAAACATAACAGAATCGTCCTAATCTGAATATCTCAAGGTTATTTAGAGACAACAGGGCGGCATTGGTGGAGACTGGAGAGGTTTCTGTCCGTCCACCACCACATGAAGATCCTTGTTCCCCTGCAAAGGGACTCAGATTTGCAGCCTCTGCAGGATGGGCTAGCTGGTGTGAGGAAGAGGAGGGGGCCTGAATATTTCTCACTAGTGTTGTGATGGAGAGGTTTAATATCAACCCAGATGGCCTCCTCTTCTCCATTCCTCTCTTGCTCTCTCTGCCATTATCTCGTTACACAGACACTCATTCTGAATGATGGTTGGACCTCTGTGTCTGTGGTGATCACACTGTCTCTTTATAAGTGTTTGGTAGTCTCCACTGTAAATTGTGTAGAGCTGAAGGGCCTCTTTATAAGTGTTTGGTAGTCTCCACTGTAAATTGTGTAGAGCTGAAGGGCCTCTTTATAAGTGTTTGGTAGTCTCCACTGTAAATTGTGTAGAGCTGAAGGTCCTCTTTATAAGTGTTTGGTAGTCTCCACTGTAAATTGTGTAGAGCTGAAGGGCCTCTTTATAAGTGTTTGGTAGTCTCCACTGTAAATTGTGTAGAGCTGAAGGGCCTCTTTATAAGTGTTTGGTAGTCTCCACTGTAAATTGTGTAGAGCTGAAGGGCCTCTTTATAAGTGTTTGGTAGTCTCCACTGTAAATTGTGTAGAGCTGAAGGTCCTCTTTATAAGTGTTTGGTAGTCTCCACTGTAAATTGTGTAGAGCTGAAGGGCCTCTTTATAAGTGTTTGGTAGTCTCCACTGTAAATTGTGTAGAGCTGAAGGGCCTCTTTATAAGTGTTTGGTAGTCTCCACTGTAAATTGTGTAGAGCTGAAGGGCCTCTTTATAAGTGTTTGGTAGTCTCCACTGTAAATTGTGTAGAGCTGAAGTGTCTCTTTCAGTGTTCACTGTTAACTCCTGTTGTTATAGGCTGCTTAATGGAAGCCTCCATGATGTCTGGGAGGATGTCCCAAATAACACCATATTTTGACCACAGCCCTTATTGGGGCCTAGTCAAAAGTAGTGCACTCTATAGGGGATAAGAGTGCCTTTTGGGAGGCAGCCCCCCAATGTCTTGTCTTTCCTAGGCTTCCACCACTCTGGCTTTAAACTCTGCTCTTGTTTTCAACACCGAGAGGCTGCTGTCAAATAGAATGGCGTCCTTTCCTTTGTAGGCTTCAGTGTACAAATTGAGGCTACGTTTGACATTTGTGACTGACCGCCTCGATTCGGTCTTATGTAGCAAAATTTGAAATTGTGTTTTTTCCATTGGATAAAAGTAGAGACTCAGAGCTAGAAAATTGTACATCATACACTACAGATGAGGAACAATGGAAAAGTAATTCTGTTTTGAAAGTTGATCAACTTGTAACCCCACTTCTGAGAAAATTGCCTTTGATTGTTTTGGTACACCTACTGGAGAGCTCTTCTTTGTCTACACCCATTCAGCACCTTTCAAAACCCTCTTAAGCATTAGCCCTATCCATCTCTTTAAGGATTCACATGTGAGGCCATGTGGTAAACCCACGTTAAAATCTTAAGTTTATTTGTCACATGCACAGGATACTGAAGGTGTAAACGGTACAGTGAAGTGGTTACTTGCATAGTAGCAATTAGCTAGCTACATGTCTAAAGAAAAGACTCCACTTCGCCAGATGATTACATGACCCGTCAAGTTAGCCAGGTGTGTCTGTAGGTTATTACGGCCATCTATTGTATTTCATGAACATGTCTAGACAATAGTGACCCATCCACTTAGTTAGAAGTGGCTGGGGGGTGTGGCTATAGCATTTCCTTCACATGACCCATCCATTTAGACAAATGTGTCTGGACAAGCGTAATCTAATCATAATAAAATATATATAAAATATTTTTGTCTAGACACGTTCTATTTTTGATATTGCTATTATGCAAGTAACCATTTCACTGTACCGTTTACACCTTTTGTATCCTGTGCATTTGGCAAACATTGATTGTATTTGATGTAGTGTGTGTTTACCAGAGACGGTAATGTGAAACACAACATGACCTGCACCAAAGTCAGATTAGGATATAGGCCAAGGTTTAGATAAAGTGTATTTTTACCAGAGCTGTGTTCGAATACCCATACTAACTGCACTAACAGTACTATTTGTGACGTGAATTGAGTATATAGTATGCTTATTGGTCATAGTATGGATATAGTTAGTATGCCAAAAGTTCCCGGATGTCGTACTAAATTCGCCAAAATATGAAGTATACACGCCGAGGACACTATTTCCGTACTTTATGGCCCATAATGCAATTCTTCAGGAAATGGTTGTGGCTTCACATCGTTTTCAGATTTGAAGAAAATGGCGGAACATATGCAGCCGAAGTATAACGAGAGTGGATACAAATTCATTGCTTTAACTAATTATGATAAATGTTAAGAAATTGTTGAGCATTGTAAATACGGTAATGATTTTTCAAATAAATTACCTCACACGTTTGGTTGGCTGACAATTTGTTAGCTACGCTGTCCTTATGAACCTCATAGCATATCATTACAGCAGTTTGTACCGGTATGTTGTTAGCTAGCTACCTAATGTTAGTTGGCTACTTATACATCAAACTTGCCAGTATATTAACTATAAGCTATCTAACTAACTACCCAACATTTATTGACTTGATTATTCCCGTCATTCTTAGTTTAGCTAAATGGTATATTCATTGTACGTGTATGTGTTCTCAATGGACATTCGGGTGCTTTCGTAAATTCGCTCTGGCTATCTACTCCGATTTCAGAGCATTCTCGTCTGAGTGTACCAGAAGGCAGAATAATGAATTTACGAGCGCTCAACACTCGTTGAATATGGCCGGTGTCAGTAAACGTCGGCAAATTATTATTTTTTTTAAAATTGTTGCCAGTAGCACAGTTACTGTCACCAACGCTCTGGATAACATGAAAACTGCCTAACCAGCTCTGATAGGGCGAGTAAAATGGTCCGAGTGGTCTAATTTGTGTCTGGAAGTAGCTATCAAGCTAGCCAACGTTAGCTTGGGTGCTTGACTGATGTTGTAAGGTCAGAACGCTCAAATTAACCCTACTCCTCGGCCCGAGCGTCCAGTGTGCGCTCCGAGAGCGAAACGCTCTGAATTTACAAACAGACAATCTGACAACGCTCTGAATTTACAAGCGCACTCTGGCACTCCAGATTGAATTTAAGAACGCACCCGAAGTCATAAAATATCTAACTAGTAATTTGTTATGCTAACTAGCTAGCAAGAGGTTGCATAGCAACAGCATCAATTTCCGGTAGACAGGCGAAGAGCTATGACGCTCAACTGAAAGGATACCGTTCGTTTACAGTATATTAAAATTAACTAATAGTATGTAGTATATACTCATTAAGTATGTAGTATATTGTATGTTAGTATGGGTATTCGAACACAGCTCTGGAGTTTGTCCTTATCGTAGGCTACTTTCACCAATTTTAGTCTGGAAATCTTTGGTTGTTTACTACTTTGATTTTGTAAATTAAAAAAATCACTCCACCAAAAATAAAAAGATCTATGTCCTGCTCCTTCCCTGACTTTTTCTAAAAGTTTTGTATTTTATACTGCTCATTTGTCAGAATTTTTTAAACAGACATGTTTTTAGAGTGTTTTTACCTGTTTTTAGTTTTTTTCCACACTTATTCCCAATTTAACCCGCCAAGACAATGTGCTGTAGGACGTTGGTACCCAGCCAGGCGCCAAGACAATGTGCTGTAGGATGTTGGTACCCAGCCAGGCGCCAAGACAATGTGCTGTAGGACGTTGGTACCCAGCCAGGCGCCAAAACAATGTGCTGTAGGACGTTGGTACCCAGCCAGGCGCCAAGACAATGTGCTGTAGGACGTTGGTACCCAGCCAGGCGCCAAGACAATGTTTTGTAGGACGTTGGTACCCAGCCAGGCGCCAAGACAATGTGCTGTAGGACGTTGGTACCCAGCCAGGCGCCAAGACAATGTGCTGTAGGACGTTGGTACCCAGCCAGGCGCCAAGACAATGTGCTGTAGGATGTTGGTACCCAGCCAGGCGCCAAGACAATGTGCTGTAGGACGTTGGTACCCAGCCAGGCTCCAAGACAATGTGCTGTAGGACGTTGGTACCCAGCCAGGCGCCAAGACAATGTTTTGTAGGACGTTGGTACCCAGCCAGGCGCCAAGACAATGTGCTGTAGGACGTTGGTACCCAGCCAGGCGCCAAGACAATGTGCTGTCGGACGTTGGTACCCAGCCAGGCGCCAAGACAATGTGCTGTAGGACGTTGGTACCCAGCCAGGCGCCAAGACAATGTTTTGTAGGACGTTGGTACCCAGCCAGGCGCCAAGACAATGTGCTGTAGGACGTTGGTACCCAGCCAGGCGCTAAGACAATGTGCTGTAGGACGTTGGTACCCAGCCAGGCGCCAAGACAATGTGCTGTAGGACGTTGGTACCCAGCCAGGCGCCAAGACAATGTGCTGTAGGACGTTGGTACCCAGCCAGGCGCCAAGACAATGTGCTGTAGGACGTTGGTACCCAGCCAGGCGCCAAGACAATGTGCTGTAGGACGTTGGTACCCAGCCAGGCGCCAAGACAATGTGCTGTAGGACGTTGGTACCCAGCCAGGCGCCAAGACAATGTGCTGTAGGACGTTGGTACCCAGCCAGGCGCCAAGACAATGTTTTGTAGGACGTTGGTACCCAGCCAGGCACCAAGACAATGTTCTGTAGGACGTTGGTACCCAGCCAGGCGCCAAGACAATGTGCTGTAGGACGTTGGTACCCAGCCAGGCGCTAATGTGGCTCTCATCAAGACAATGTAACGTAGGACGTTGGTACCCAGCCAGGCGCTAATGCATCTCGCTCTCCTCACTAAATGAATGACAAATGGATGAATGGGTGATAATTGTTTACCTTCACAATGGAATTTAAATTAGGCCTAACTGAATGATAACGAGGGTGAAGAGGTTGATTTAATTTAGAAAGACAATAGTGTAATGATGAGTTTCTTATGCCTATTTATCAGCAGCAAATCATTTGACCGCTCTCCTTGTGGGTTTATACCATTTTACCAAATCGGCTGTTATGGGACTGTTTAATTTACTGTAACTCTAATAATAAAATGTATTGTAAGGGAAACTAAAATATGCTAAGGGTTGCAGTAGGCCTTTTAGAATAATGCTAAACATATCCTTGACTCTATCTAAGTGGATTAGCAGGAAAAAATGATGCCAGTCAGCCTACACAGCCGGCCCATTGAAACTACACATAAACTATACCGAAACTAATTTCACACATGATAAGAGTTAGCCTATAGACAATTTTATTTACAATAATCTAATGAGTGACAATATTAGGCTAATCAGTTGTCAAATTGTACATGAAGAGATGGGTGCTTTTTGTAATTGCTAGATGCAGGGAAAGGAGCATCGCTTTATCAAATCCTCCTTCAGAGTCACATGCAGGTAAAACATGCAGGTAAAACATGCAGGTAAAACATGCAGGTAAAACATGCAGGTAAAACATGCAGGTAAAACATGCAGGTAAAACATGCAGGTAAAACATGCAGGTAAAACATTTTGATTTCTATAGAGTATCAGAAAGAGCATATTCTTCCGTTTACAAATGTAACTTCATCCAATAATATCCATGCTGTCCATGCATTCAGCACATTGCTCTGGTTACTAAGCAAAAACTACTAACATACTGAACTTAAAATATAAAATATGCTATTCTGTTATCAGAAACCAGATGGAAACTGATAATGGTGCATGTGACTTCACTGAACTGAATGATGAGGAGGGTGAAGAGGATGATTGTATTTAGAACAATAGTGTAATGATGATGAAGACTTGTGGGTGTTGTGGGCAGTCTAATTATTTTATTATGAAAGGCTGGAAATGGTATATCATTTCCCCTGGGAGAGTCAAATCAGACAACATGCAATGCCTTCGGAAACTATTCAGACCCTTTGACTTTTTTCACATTTTGTTACGTTACAGCCTTATTCTAAAATTGATTAAATCGTTTTTCCCCCTCATCAATCTACACACAATACCACATAATGAAAAAGCAACAACAGATTTTTAGAAATGTATGCTAAGTTATAATTTTTTAAAATTACATTTACATAAGTATTCAGACTCTTTAGTTAGTACTTTGTTGAAGCACCTTTGGAAGCGATTACAGCATTGAGTCTTCTTCGGTATGACGCTACATGCTTGGCACACCTGTATTTCTCTCATTCTTCTCTACAGATCCTCTCAAGCTCTGTCAGGTTGGATGGGGAGTGTTGCTGCACAGCTATTATCAGGTCTCTCCAGAGATGTTCAATCAGGTTTAAGTCCGGGCTCTGGCTAGGCCACGCAAGGACATTCAGAGACTTGTCCCGAAGCCACTCTTGCGTTGTCTTGGCTGTGTGCTTAAGGTCGTTGTCCTGTTGGAAAGCGAACCTTCCCCCCAGTCTGAGGTCCTGAGAGCTCTCGAAGGTTTTCATCAAGGATCTCTCTGTACTTTGCTCAGTTCATCTTTCCTTCGATCTTGACTAGTCTCCCAGTACCTGCCGCTGAAAAACATCCCCACAACATGATTCTGCCACCACCATGCTTCACCGTAGGGATGGTGCCAGGTTTCCTCCAGACGTGACGCTTGGCAATCAGGCCAAAGAGTTCAATCTTGGTTTCATCAGACCAGAGAATCTTGTTTCTCATCTTCTGAGAGTCTTTAGGTGCCTTTCGGCAAACTCCAGGTGGACTGTCATGTGGCTTTTTCTGAGGAGTGGTTTTTGTCTGGCCACTCTACCATAAAGTCCTGATTGGTGGAGTGCTGCAGAGATGGTTGTCCTTCTGGAAGGTTCTCCCATCTCCACAGAGGAACTCTAGAGCTCTGTCAGAGTGACCATCGGGTTCTTGGTCACCTCCCAGACCAAGGCCCTTCTCCCCCGATTGTTCAGTTTAGCCGGGCGGCCAGCTCAAGGAAGAGTCTTGGTGGTACCAAAGTTCTTCCATGTAATAATGATGGAGGCCATTGTGTTCTTGGAGAACTTCAATGCTGCAGAAATGTTTTGCTACCCTTCCCCAGATCTGTGCCTCGACACAATTCTGTCTCGGAGCTCTAAGGACAATTCTTTCGACCTCATGGCTTGGTTTTTGTTCCGACATGCACTGTCAACTGTGGGACCTTATATAGACAGGTGTGCCTTTCCAAATCATGTCCAATCAATTGAATTTCCCGCAGGTGGACTCCAATGAAGTTGTAGAAACATCTCAATGATGAACCATGGAAATAGGATGCACCTGAGCTCAATTTCGAGTCGCATAGCAAAGGGTCTGAATACTTACGTAAATAAGGTATTTCTGTTTTTATGGTTTTATATATTTTCAACAATTTGCAAAAACCTGTTTTTTCAATGTTTCATTATTATGTGTAGATTGATGAGGAGTTGTGTTTTTATTTAATCCATTTCAGAATAAGGCTGTAACGTAAAAACATGTGGGAAAAGTAAGGGGTCTGAATACTTTCCGAAGGTACTGTACACTTTTTGTTGTTCACAATGACAAGCCGAACCAAACGGACGCACTGACAGCATTGCAAATGCTGCAGAATCTAGTTGAGTTGCAATCGGATGGAGGATCGGATATCGAGGTTGAAATCGACGTTGCTGATTCTTCCGATGCCTAAGCCTCACCGTAGAAAAAAACAGAACAGAGCCAACTGAGACGGTGATCCCAACTGCCACGGTGAGACAGGAGTCTGCGAGGGATGGCACAGTGGGACAGGAGTCTGCGAGGGATGGCACGGTGGGACAGGAGTCTGGGAGGGATGGCACGGTGGGACAGGAGTCTGGGAGGGATGGCACGGTGAGACAGGAGTCTGCGAGGGATGGCACAGTGGGACAGGAGTCTGCGAGGGATGGCACGGTGTGGGTAGAACGAGTGAAGAGTTCATGTGACATGCAGATGTTGCAGCACATCAGAGATGGTACTGTTGCTCATGTGCACAGAAAAGGAAACAGTAGGTGGGACATGTCTGTGGATGAACTCAAAGCATTTATTGCACTCTTGTATGTCCACGGGGCTTACGGCGGGAAGAGCATGATGGGGAGTCATTTCTGACTGATAAGTATGGGGTGGACTCTTTCCCGAGAGCAACCGCTTCAGAGAGACCATGTCACCCAACCGCTTCAGAGAGACCATGCCATGCAACCGCTTCAGAGAGACCATGTCACGCAACCGCTTCAGAGAGACCATGTCACGCAACCGCTTCAGAGAGACCATGCCACGCAACCGCTTCAGAGAGACCATGCCACGCAACCGCTTCAGAGAGACCATGCCACGCAACCTCTTCAGAGAGACCATGCCACGCAACCTCTTCATAGAGACCATGCCACGCAACCTCTTCAGAGAGACCATGCCACGCAACCTCTTCAGAGAGACCATGCCACGCAACCTCTTCAGAGAGACCATGCCACGCAACCTCTTCAGAGAGACCATGCCACGCAACCTCTTCAGAGAGACCATGCCACGCAACCTCTTCAGAGAGACCATGCCACGCAACCTCTTCAGAGAGACCATGCCACGCAACCTCTTCAGAGAGACCATGCCACGCAACCTCTTCAGAGAGACCATGCCACGCAACCTCTTCAGAGAGACCATGCCACGCAACCTCTTCAGAGAGACCATGCCACGCAACCTCTTCAGAGAGACCATGCCACGCAACCTCTTCAGAGAGACCATGCCACGCAACCTCTTCAGAGAGACCATGCCACGCAACCTCTTCAGAGAGACCATGCCACGCAACCTCTTCAGAGAGACCATGCCACGCAACCTCTTCAGAGAGACCATGCCACGCAACCTCTTCAGAGAGACCATGCCACGCAACCTCTTCAGAGAGACCATGCCACGCAACCTCTTCAGAGAGACCATGCCACGCAACCTCTTCAGAGAGACCATGCCACGCAACCGCTTCAGAGAGACCATGCCACGCAACCGCTTCAGAGAGACCATGCCACGCAACCGCTTCAGAGAGACCATGCCACGCAACCGCTTCAGAGAGACCATGCCACGCAACCGCTTCAGAGAGGCCATGCCACGCAACCTCTTCAGAGAGGCCATGCCACGCAACCTCTTCAGAGAGGCCATGCCACGCAACCTCTTCAGAGAGACCATGCCACGCAACCTCTTCAGAGAGGCCATGCCACGCAACCTCTTCAGAGAGGCCATGCCACGCAACCTCTTCAGAGAGGCCATGCCACGCAACCGCTTCAGAGAGACCATGCCACGCAACCTCTTCAGAGAGACCATGCCACGCAACCTCTTCAGAGAGACCATGCCACGCAACCGCTTCAGAGAGACCATGCCACGCAACGGCTTCAGAGAGACCATGCCACGCAACGGCTTCAGAGAGACCATGCCACGCAACGGCTTCAGAGAGACCATGCCACGCAACGGCTTCAGAGAGACCATGCCACGCAACGGCTTCAGAGAGACCATGCCACGCAACGGCTTCAGAGAGACCATGCCACGCAACGGCTTCAGAGAGACCATGCCACGCAACGGCTTCAGAGAGACCATGCCACGCAACGGCTTCAGAGAGACCATGCCACGCAACGGCTTCAGAGAGACCATGCCACGCAACCGCTTCAGAGAGACCATGCCACGCAACCGCTTCAGAGACCATGCCACGCAACCTCTTCAGAGAGATTATGCCACAATTGTGGCAGGTACACACAAAACAAGGCCCATGAAAACTGTGTGCAGTGCAACTGATTTGTGTTGTGTGCTGACTGTGGACCCGAAGCATAAAGAGAACACGAAATTGATTAATGCTTAAAGGCACGCATATAAGGGCACAATTGTGTCCAATACAATCAACAAATGACTGTTTTTATATCTTGTCATGAATATATTTTCCCACAAATATTTCTTTATGCAATTCATCTTTTACAATTGTTCATGCGCTAGTGCTTTTGTTTAGGAAGATGGCAAATCATTTCACCTGGCTGGATCAAACGAATTAAACTGTAATGTTGTTATTGTAAGGAAAACTCAATTAAACTACGTTTTTTCCCCTTGACTCCTATCTAAACAAATTAATATATTTTTAAATATATTTCCACAAATATTTCTTAATGCAATTTAATATTTTACAGTAGTTTCTGCACTATTTATCAATTGTTGGTGCTTATGTTTGCGCTCCTTGCGGGTTGATATGCATCTAGCGGGTACTTATAGTCTGAAAGGACAGGCGGTTCTAGTGTTAAGAGGGTGTGAACGATGCTGAATAGTAGGTGTACCAAAATATTCAAAGGCTGTTTTCTCAAAGTGGGGTTACAAGTTTATCAACTTTCAAAAGCAGAATTACTTTCTCATTGTTCCTCAACTGTACTTTTATCCAATGTAAAAACAACACAATTTCAAATTTCAAAGACCGAATCAAGGTGGGCTTTCACATATTGTCAAAAATACTGTCAAGACTGATTTGTAATAGACGGTCATATCCCAAATTTAAAAAAGTAATCATTGGCCGTTGATTACAATTTTTTTTTTTACATGGTGGGGTTCCAAATGTTCTTGATCGAAGTTGGGCTGTGGGCCAATAAAGTTTGGGAACCCCTGGGCTAAGCTAGAACGGAATTGTGTTTGTCCTACTGTAACGACACAGGACGAGACCCAAATGCAGACACAGGAGGCAGGTAGTTCGAGTCTCAGGTATTTATTAATAGAGGGACAGGTGGAGGACAGGCAGAAGTTCGTAAACCAGGTCAGAGTCAGATGGGTTCAAGACAGCAGGCAGGCTCGGGGTCAGGGCAGGCAGAATGGTATGGCAGGCAGGCTCGGGGTCAGGGCAGGCAGAATGGTATGGCAGGCAGGCTCGGGGTCAGGGCAGGCAGAATGGTATGGCAGGCAGGCTCGGGGTCAGGGCAGGCAGAATGCTATGGCAGGCGGGCTCGGGGCCAGGGCAGGCAGAATGCTATGGCAGGCGGGCTCGGGGTCAGGGCAGGCAGAATGGTATGGCAGGCGGGCTCGGGGCCAGGGCAGGCAGAATGGTATGGCAGGCGGGCTCGGGGTCAGGGCAGGCAGAATGCTATGGCAGGCGGGCTCGGGGCCAGGGCAGGCAGAATGGTATGGCAGGCTGGCTCGGGGTCAGGGCAGGTAGAATGGTAAGGCAGGCTGGCTCGGGGTCAGGGCAGGTAGAATGGTAAGGCAGGCTGGCTCGGGGTCAGGGCAGAAAAGGTCTGAACCGGGAGGACTAGAAAACATGGACGAAAAAACAGGAGTACGGAAAAACACGCTGGTAGGCTTGACAAGACGAACTGACAACAGACAAACAGAAACCACAGGTATAAATACACAGGGGATAATGGGAACAAATGGGAGACACCTGGTGGGGGTGGAGACAAGCACAAGACGGGTGAAACAGATCAGGGTGTGACACCTACAGTCACAGTGCCCCTCCTTCTATCTTCTCCTTCTCCACACCCACATGCACCTACACAGATACAGGTGAATACTGTACGCACACCCCACACAAACCACAGCAGCGATTACTGTAACTTTTTAAGGAAATCACTAAACCTCCGCCTTCGATTTAGAAACCTTGAGTGGCACTGCATCACCACTATAATCTAGAGGGGTAGAGATGAGACGCACACAGACACAGACACACAGACACACAGCCCAGGGCTTTTACTGTAGGAGTGATAACATATTTGTTTTACATTCTTTATAAACCAATCTCAGATCTAGCTACACAACAAAACCGCATAGGCTTCAATCAATAAAATCCTTTTTAATTAGAGTTGAAGGATGCCAGTGCATCTGAGAACCTCTTACCCTGTAGTAGTGTAGTGATGACAATTAGAAGGGGAAACGACATGTGGAATGAACATTACACTGCTGTTTTTGGCGTCAGTATTCTCCCAGAGACTAGACTACCCTTCAATGATGCAGACAGACACAATAACACACACACACACACACACACACAGACAGACACACTGACAGACACACTGACAGACAGACAGACACACTGACAGACACACTGACAGACACACTGACAGACACACTGACAGACACACTGACAGACACACTGACAGACACACACCAACAGACACACTGACAGACACACACCAACAGACACACTGACAGACACACACCGACAGACACACTCACACACACTGACAGACACACACACACACACACTGACAGACACACACACACACACACACACACACTGACAAGACACACACACACACTGACAAGACACACTGACAGACACAGACACACTGACAGACAGACACAGAGAGACAGAGAAAGATGCATCCTCCATGAGCCTTATTGAATGCAAACCTGCTGTTAGTCTGTAATGGACCCTGAAATTGGACAGTGGGGAAGTTTAGAGCAAGAGGTATAATTGAAAGGAGAGATTTGAAGTAGATACTGTGTGGTCAGTCTGTCGGGTGGTGTGCTGCTGCACTGAAACCAACATTAAAATATATTTGAAATGAGCTGTCGATTCCTGAGTGCAGGAAGCCATTTTAGGCTTGGCTTGGCTTGTTTGTCAATTCCATTCCCAATGCATCAACATGTACTCTCAACATTTCACCCACTCTCTCTCTCTCTCTCTCTCTCATTAAGGATGGAGAGAGAGAGAGAGAGAGGAGAAGAGAAGGTACCCTACTTTCAGAGAGTGTGTGTGTGTTAGGGATGGGCATTTTAAATTATTTCACTTTTCAAATAATTTGATGAATTCTAAAATAAAACATATACTTTTATAAATGTTTTTGCTCTACTCTTGACCACTCAGAATGACACAAAATGCCACAACAGCAGACACAGTTGTTTTCAGGGTGCTATATGAGTATTCACAAGTGTTCTGCAATTATGTGTGTCAGATCTAGAGGACCCTCCGTTGGTGTGCACATATAGGCTAGTCACTATTTGAAGTGGGGGAAAATAGCATACTGTTGTCAAGGCCAAATGCTTTATGATCGTAAAATGCGTTTTCATGTAAAACTCAACCCATAACCCAATTTAGCTTGAAAATAAAAGTTACTTTTGTGCCTCCTCAGAACTATAGGCTACATTTACAGTGCGCAACTTTAAACAATGTACTGTCAAAAGATGTTGCTAGGTAACACCGAATCCAGGAAGTCAGTCACATATATCCTTGTGTGTAACAATATAACACGGAACATTTTTCATTTAAACAAAAGTTTTTTCATTGTTACTCTAACAAGTGTTTGAATACTACCGTCCGTTGGGATATCTGGATTACCAGTGCCCATCGCTAGTGCACGTCTGTACTCTTCTAGGAGACAGTGGTTGCCATGGTTAATACCGTTTTAATGTCCTCTCTAATCACTTGGAGTGTTGCCAATACCATAGGAACTTCTTCGCCGCACAAAAGGGAGCTTGACACTCGGCAACAACAAGATGGCTGCTAATGGAATTCTTTGTCTCCGTACCAAATGGCATCTTGTTCCCTACAGGGAAAAGGGGGATTCCTAGTCAGTTGTACAACTGAATGTATTCAACTGAAATGTGTCTACCGCTTTTAACCCAACCCCTCTGAATCAGAGAGGTACGGGGGGCTGCCATAATCGACATCCACGTCTTCAGTGCCTGGGGAACAGTGGGTTAACTGCCTTGTTCAGGGGCAGAACGACAGATTTTTACCTTGTCAGCTCGGGGATTCAATCCAGTGACCTTTCGGTTACTGGTCCAACGCTCTAACCACGGGCTCTGGTCAAAAGTGATACGCTAGAGTGAATATAATTCCATTAGGGACACAGACAAGATGATCCACTAACGGAATTCACAAATCTGATTTAAGCATGTTGATTAAATGTGCTGTTGTGTTCTATGGATTCAATGTAGAAGTCTAAGGTGAAAGTCAAAGCTGACATACTTGCTTTCCTCACCTGCTATTCAAAGGCAGAAGCTGTCAAACCCTGGTTCTACCCGGCCTATCAACAGGCGGTAGGTAGCTGGGGCTACCCGGCCTATCAGCAGGCGGTAGGTAGCTGGGGCTACCCGGCCTATCAGCAGGCGGTAGGTAGCTGGGGCTACCCGGCCTATCAGCAGGCGGTAGGTAGCTGGGGCTACCCGGCCTATCAACAGGCGGTAGGTAGCTGGGGCTACCCGGCCTATCAACAGGCGGTAGGTAGCTGGGGCTACCCGGCCTATCAACAGGCGGTAGGTAGCTGGGGCTACCCGGCCTATCAGCAGGCGGTAGCTAGCTGGGGCTACCCGGCCTATCAGCAGGTGGTAGGTAGCTGGTTCTACCCGGCCTATCAACAGGCGGTAGGTAGCTGGGGCTACCCGGCCTATCAACAGGCGGTAGGTAGCTGGGGCTACCCGGCCTATCAACAGGCGGTAGGTAGCTGGGGCTACCCGGCCTATCAGCAGGCGGTAGCTAGCTGGGGCTACCCGGCCTATCAACAGGCGGTAGGTAGCTGGGGCTACCCGGCCTATCAACAGGCGGTAGGTAGCTGGGGCTACCCGGCCTATCAACAGGCGGTAGCTAGCCAACTTGAGGATACATAAGAACGTAGGCCTGAGCCTTATGATTGGTAGCACGTGAGGGGGTAATTTGGGCAGAGCAAAATGTGATAGAGGGTAGCTACAGTAGCCTACAACATTACTGTTGTAAACCAGTGCTGAGTGACCAGGCCTTGCTTGGTGATATAGTGCTGAGTGACCAGGCCTTGCTTAGTGATATAGTGCTGAGTGACCAGGCCTTGCTTAGTGATATAGTGCTGAGTGACCAGGCCTTGCTTGGTGATATAGTGCTGAGTGACCAGGCCTTGCTTAGTGATATAGTGCTGAGTGACCAGGCCTTGCTTAGTGATATAGTGCTGAGTGACCAGGCCTTGCTTAGTGATATAGTGCTGAGTGACCAGGCCTTGCTTAGTGATATAGTGCTGAGTGACCAGGCCTTGCTTAGTGATATAGTGCTGAGTGACCAGGCCTTGCTTAGTGATATAGTGCTGAGTGACCAGGCCTTGCTTAGTGATATAGTGCTGAGTGACCAGGCCTTGCTTAGTGATATAGTGCTGAGTGACCAGGCCTTGCTTAGTGATATAGTGCTGAGTGACCAGGCCTTGCTTAGTGATATAGTGCTGAGTGACCAGGCCTTGCTTAGTGATATAGTGCTGAGTGACCAGGCCTTGCTTAGTGATATAGTGCTGAGTGACCAGGCCTTGCTTAGTGATATAGTGCTGAGTGACCAGGCCTTGCTTAGTGATATAGTGCTGAGTGACCAGGCCTTGCTTGGTGATATAGTGCTGAGTGACCAGGCCTTGCTTGGTGATATAGTGCTGAGTGACCAGGCCTTGCTTGGTGATATAGTGCTGAGTGACCAGGCCTTGCTTGGTGATATGGTGCTGAGTGACCAGGCCTTGCTTGGTGATATGGTGCTGAGTGACCAGGATCAGACTCTGACATGCAGCAACAACATCATTAGTTCCCAATGAAAGGCTTTGTTTTGAGTTGAATCACTCTCCTTCCCACACATACACCCCATCATCACCCCCCCCCCCCCCCCCCCCCCAGCTCCGCTGACCAGTATGTTGTTATGTGGTTGTCATAGACGACAAAGACAGGCTATTCTAATTGTGAATGTTGTTGTCCAGGACTACAAAGATAGGCTATTCTAATTGTGAATGTGAGTGTGTATCAGACATTGTCCAAAACAAGTGTGCCTTACCCAATGTGCAGCCAGGCCCGGCAGTAGATATGCATCTCATCTGTTTGCCCATAACCACAATCATCACACCAGCAACCACAGACACCCTCCACTGTCTCTCCGGCTGCTTCTTCACGCTCCAAGGTCGGACTTGAAACCGTAAGGTTGCAAGATCAAATCCCCGAGCTGACAAGATAAAAATCTGTCGTTCTGCCCCCTGAACAAGGCAGTTAACCCACTGTTCCTAGGCCGTCATTGAAAATAAGAATGTGTTCTTAATTGACTTGCCTGGTTAAATAAAGGTAAATTAATAATATGGAGGTAGAGCCAGAATGCTAAAGTAAACTAGCAGGATGGAGTTGGTTCCTTTACTGGCTCCTAGCGTGCCTGGGCATGGTCTTATGGCACTGACAATTTAAAGCCATAATCCCTAATTCAATGCTCACCAGGCATGTATAAATTATAGCCTATTATTCACGAATCAATAGCACGAGGAGGCATTTCCAAGTCATATTCCTCAAGAATCGATTGCTTAGCCACAGTTTACAGTAGCAGCACATAGCAAGACTAAAGTGGCAAGGAAGGTTTGTCTTTTTGATCTGATGCGACAAGAGAAAAGGGCAGTGAGGATCCCCAAAATATCTTTCTCTCTCTTCTCTCTCTATGTATATATATCTCAACATCTCCATCTGACCTTTAGAGAGAGACAGCATCAGAGAGAGGTCAGGGCTGAGGATGAAAGTAGGGTACCTTCTCTTCCTTCCTTCCTTTCTCTCTCTCTCTCTCTCTCTCTCTCTCTCTCTCTCTCTCTCTCTCTCTCTCTCTCTCTCTCTCTCTCTCTCTCTCCTGTTCATTTCTGTCTCTCTCTCCTTTTCTCTTGGTCTCTCGCTCTTTCGCTCTCTCCCTCGCTCTCCCTCTCATCTGTCAAAATTACCCTGTTGTCTGTCAGTGTCACAGAGCAGAATGTGACAGAATGGGTCTTTACTTGTTCTGTCTCCCTGGAAGGTATTTCAGGCAGTCATTTCAGAAAGAAAGCATTTCAGATTTCATTGTAGTTTCAATCGGTTTACTTCTCACCTCTCCTTTGCACCTAGAAGAAGAAGATGTTAAATCATCCTAGCCTTATACTATAACGTGGGCGTTTGTCCAGTACCTGGCCCTGCTATGTGCTTTCTGTAGCCTAGATTGTCTTATGTAATGGAGGTGATTCATGAGCCTCTTGTTTACTGTCAGCATGGACCATTCAAATGATGAGGTGATTCATGAGCCTCTTGTTTACTGTCAGCATGGACCATTCAAATGATGAGGTGATTCAGGAGCCTCTTGTTTACTGTCAGCATGGACCATTCAAATGATGAGGTGATTCATGAGCCTCTTGTTTACTGTCAGCATGGACCATTCAAATGATGAGGTGATTCATGAGCCTCTTGTTTACTGTCAGCATGGAGTCCACCTACCTCGTTTAAAAAAAAATGGCTTCTGTTTACAGTCATTGATCTGTAAATGTATGCATCGGCAAGGTATTATTTCTTATTAAAAAAAAAAAGTTTGAAATGTGAACTTAATACCTGACTGTAAGTTACTCTGGAATGAGAGCGTCTGCTGAAAGACCAATGTAAAATGTAACATGTTAATGACTATCGCTTCACTGAGGCTATGACTTAGAGTCTTCAGAAAGTATTCACACCCCTTGACTTTTTTCCACATTTTGTTGTTAGTCTGAATTTAAAATGGACTCAATTGAGATTTTGTGTCACTGATCATAATCATATTTCATGTACAGTTAAGACCTGAAGCTAGTTCAATTGGACACCTCCGTCAAATTCAACTCTGAACCCCATAATGTCAAAGTGGAATTATGTTTGTAAATTAAAAATAATATATATATTTTTTTAAACCAAATTAATAAAACATGTAAATATGAAATGTCTTAAGTCAATAAGTATTCAACCCCTTTTGTTACGACTTAAATACGTCCAGGAGTTAAAATGTGCAGGTCACATAAGTTGCAATACAAAGTCATACTTTCAAGCATGGTGTCATGTTATGGGAATGCTTGTCGTCGGCAAGGACTGGGGAGTTTTTTTTTGGGGGGGGGGGGATAAAAAATAAACTGAATAGAGTTAAGCACGGGCAAAATCTGAGAGGAAAACCTGGTTCAGTCCAACACTGGGAGACAAATTCATCTTTCAGCAGGACAAAAACCTAAAACACCAAATACACCCTGCAGTTGCTTACCAAGACAACACTGAATGTTCCTGATTGGCCTGGTTACAGTTTTGACTTAAATCCGCATCAAAATTTATGGCAAGACTTGACAATGGCTGTCTAGCAATGATCAACAACCAACTTGACAGAGCTTGAAGAATTTTAAAAAGAATAATGTGCAAATTTTGTACAATCCAGGTCTGCAAAGCTCTTAGAGGTTTACCCAGAAAGACTCACCGCTGTAATCGCTGTCAAAGGTGATTATAATATGTATTGACTTAGCAGTGTGAATACGTATGTAAATGAGAGATTTCTGTATTTCATTTTCCTAAAATTTGCAAAAATGTTAAAATATGTTTTCACTTTGTCATTTTGGGGTATTGTGATGTCATTATGGGGTATTGTGATGTCATTGTGGGGTATTGTGATGTCATTATGGGGTATTGTGATGTCATTATGGGGTATTGTGATGTCATTATGGGGTATTGTGTGTAACACAGCAACATGTGGAATAAGTTAAGGGGTGTGAATACTTTCTGAAGGCTCTGTAACTTACGATGTAATAATGCCAATGTAATGGGAACCATGTGTGGCTGTAATATAAGTCATCCGTCGATGAGATTGCAAAAATTGCAACAGTCTAATTTTAGTTTTAATAGGGGAATCAAAATGGCTTATCTGGCAAAAAATTAAATAAAATAGCCCTAAAAAAAATTCTCTGTTAGTGCTCATCCAAATTAAATCATTTGAGTGGAATGTTTAGCGAAACCACAGTTTCCAAATCCACATTAAAGGAAGCCAGAATCAAGACTGTTTCAGGTTCGGTTTCCAAGTAAAATAACAATTTATAAAGAGTAGAGTAGCCAGCAGCGGTGACTCTCAGCTCTGTGGTCTGCGGTATCGCTGCTCTGTGCTGCTCTAAGACAGAATGGGATTAATAATAGTACAGCGGAGTTACTGCTCATCCTCTCCTTGATGCAAATGTCCTCATTACGGCCCATCAGTACTCAGTAGGTAGGCCTACATTCATTTCAGCTCGTCTGAGTTGCCGTGTTGGGTTAAAGGTTGCTACATTTTGAGGTCATTCCACTGGCCCTAAAGTTCAAACTCTGCCCGGCCTTTTCATCTGGAGTAGAGAGGTGGAGTAGATAGTGTAGCCAGAGGAAGTAGGCCCACCCAGGACCATCAAACCAAGCTTTCCTTCCTCCAGACCCCCAGGCCTGGGGCTCTTCATTACTACTGATGATGGAGGACATCAGAGGAGCCCTTCATCCACATTGCAGGGTGGTCGTCCTTACTAACTATTGCTCCCACTACTGGTCTGCTACCATTTCTCTCCATAACACACGTCTGAGGTCAGGGGCTGTAGGATCCTGCTGTTGGCAAACAAACACACGCACACTCTCTATCGCTTTCTCTGTCTCTCTCTCTCTGTCTCTCTCTCGCTGTCTCTCTGTCTCTGTCTCTCTCTCGCTGTCTCTCTCTCTGTCTCTCTTTCTCTGTCTCCCTCTCTCTCTCTCTCTCTCTCTCTCTCTCTGTCTCTCTGTCTCTCTCTTTGTCTCTCTTTCTCTGTCTCTCTCTCTCTGTCTCTCTCTCTCTGTCTCTCTCTCTCTCTGTCTCTCTCTCGCTGTCTCTCTCTCTCTGTCTCTCTTTCTCTGTCTCCCTCTCTCTCTCTCTCTCTCTCTCTCTCTCTGTCTCTCTGTCTCTCTCTGTCTCTCTTTCTCTGTCTCTCTCTGTCTCTCTGTCTCTCTCTCTCTCTGTCTCTCTCTCTCTGTCTCTCTCTATCTGTCTTTCTCCATCTGTCTTTCTCCATCTGTCTCTCTCTCTGTCTCTCTCTCTCTGTTTATCTGTCTCTGTTTCTGTCTCCCCCCACAAGAAGAAAGGCAGGAGAAGAAACTAGGGGGAAGCGTGTTACCAGATGCTCCTACTGTACGACAGCAGCTCCTGTGGCTATTCACCTATTCTTTATATAGTCTACTACTATACATTTGGTCAAAAGCAGTGCACTATATAGGGAATAATGGAGACTTTAAGGACATACCCCTCCTGTGGCTTCAGGAGGCTCTTCTAATTTTACTGCCGTGACCACAGACCAGCTCACCACATCATTCAAATCATGTGGGATGCCATTTTTAGACTTAAAGACATAAAGCCCCAGAACTTTGGCGACCACTAGACCTAAGTATGTTTTTAAAACTTCCCGTTTTTTGGGGGTGGAGATGTGTCACTGTGTAGTTCATACATGCATAATATATGAGCAGAAGTACTGTTGTACCTCATGTGAAGTAGTACACAATTTTCAGGGACCACTTTTGTCTGGTGAGTGCTACTTTCACAACTACTGGCTAAAAAGTATGCAGAAATAGAGTGCTGGTTGGTTGAGAGAGAGAACCTCACTGTTTTTGTTTCACCTCACTTCTCCCCATGAGGAACAACGATGCCTCTCCACTTAACTGGACTTTTGGCAGTCTGTTTTGTTTATTAGTGAGTGAGATCACGTTTTGATTTGATCCATTAACTGACAGCTGTTCCGTGTTGATCAGGCTACCTTGTCATTACAGTGTTATATATTGTTTCATCTTCAGAGGGACACAGGTGGCTAACGTGTGTTATCTCTCTCTCTCTATCTCTCTCTATCTCTCTCTCTCTCTCTCTCTCTCTCTCTCTCTCTCTCTCTCTCTCTCAAATAACATGTTTCATAACATACTCTTGTCATGGGATTATTATTGCCTTTAACGCCTGTCTTGTGACTGAATAACGCCTGTCTTGTGACTGAATAACGCCTGTCTTGTGACTGAATAACGCCTGTCTTGTGACTGAATAACGCCTGTCTTGTGACCGAATAACGCCTGTCTTGTGACTGAATAACGCCTGTCTTGTGACTGAATAACGCCTGTCTTGTGACTGAATAACACCTGTCTTGTGACTGAATAACACCTGTCTTGTGACTGAATAACACCTGTCTTGTGACTGAATAACACCTGTCTTGTGACTGAATAACACCTGTCTTGTGACTGAATAACACCTGTCGTGTGACTGAATAACACCTGTCTTGTGACTGAATAACACCTGTCTTGTGACTGAATAACACCTGTCTTGTGACTAGAATACCACCTGTCTTGTGACTAGAATAACGCCTGTCTTGTGACTGAATAACGCCTGTCTTGTGACTGAATAACGCCTGTCTTGTGACTGAATAACGCCTGTCTTGTGACTGAATAACGCCTGCCTTGTGACTGAATAACGCCTGTCTTGTGACTGAATAACGCCTGTCTTGTGACTGAATAACGCCTGTCTTGTGACTGAATAACGCCTGTCTTGTGACTGAATAACGCCTGTCTTGTGCCTGAATAACGCCTGTCTTGTGACTGAATAACGCCTGTCTTGTGACTGAATAACGCCTGTCTTGTGACTGAATAACGCCTGTCTTGTGACTAGAATAACGCCTGTCTTGTGACTAGAATAACGCCTGTCTTGTGACTGAATAACGCCTGTCTTGTGACTGAATAACACCTGTCTTGTGACTGAATAACACCTGTCTTGTGACTGAATAACACCTGTCTTGTGACTGAATAACACCTACATACTATACGTGCTAACAACATACTGTAGGCTGCATACTATACGTGCTAACAACATACTGTAGGCTGCATACTATACGTGCTAACAACATACTGTAGGCTACATACTATACGTGCTAACAACATACTGTAGGCTACATACTATACGTGTTAACAACATACTGTAGGCTACATACTATACGTGCTAACAACATACTGTAGGCTGCATACTATACGTGGTAACAACATACTGTAGGCTACATACTATACGTGCTAACAACATACTGTAGGCTACATATAATACGTGCTAACAACATACTGTAGGCTGCATAATATACGTGCTAACAACATACTGTAGGCTGCATACTATACGTGCTAACAACATACTGTAGGCTACATACTATACGTGCTAACAACATACTGTAGGCTGCATACTATACGTGCTAACAACATACTGTAGGCTGCATAATATACGTGCTAAGAACATACTATAGGCTGCATACTATACGTGCTAACAACATACTGTAGGCTACATACTATACGTGCTAACAACATACTGTAGGCTACATACTATACGTGCTAACAACATACTGTAGGCTGCATACTATACATGCTAACAACATACTGCAGGCTGCATACTATACGTGCTAACAACATACTGTAGGCTACATACTATACGTGCTAACAACATACTGTAGGCTACATACTATACGTGCTAACAACATACTGTAGGCTACATACTATACGTGCTAACAACATACTGTAGGCTACATACTATACGTGCTAACAACATACTGTAGGCTACATACTATACGTGCTAACAACATACTGTAGGCTACATACTATACGTGCTAACAACATACTGTAGGCTACATACTATACGTGCTAACAACATACTGTAGGCTACATACTATACGTGCTAACAACATACTGTAGGCTACATACTATACGTGCTAACAACATACTGTAGGCTACATACTATACGTGCTAACAACATACTGTAGGCTACATACTATACGTGCTAACAACATACTGTAGGCTACGTTTAAAATATAATGGCGACCAGTTGTTTTGTCTGTTGTAAAGAGCCTGCTCTAAGGTGGAGGGTAACTTCAGCTGTTCCACTCTTTCCCATACATCAGGCATGGTACAGTGACTGTCCATAGATCAACATCAACCTCATTTCCCCCTGGATGTTTCCCATCTTGTTTTTATGACCAACTGTCTGTCTCTTGTCACGTGGATCTGCTTTGAAATGTTGACAACATTCTCAGAATGGCCTCCAGTCCACCCATTGGTTACAAGAGACTCTGGCCTTCCAGCCATTGGTGCAGGAGCCTCTCTTCCCTTTTTGACGTGTTCTAACGAAACACCACCTCGTAAAAAACAATCGAAACATCTGCTCTGACTTAACATCAGTAGGGCTGAGGATGAGAGGGCTCTGGCTGACCATTCATTATGGAGGCGTGGTCCGGCGGTGTCCTGGGGCCTCATTTATAACCGTTGTGTAAATATCTCATTAAATATCTGCGTGTACCATTTCTAAATTTAATTTGTACAAAATATTGAGATGTTAAACTTGGTGCAGGCCATACATAACTGATGTATCCCGTTTATAAATCAGAACAAGCCAGAAACTTTTTTTTCTTCTTTTCCTACACATTTTTTTTGTGTAACCATTCAATAAAAAAATCAACCCGCGGCTCAATCTAGTTGATGATTCCTGATATAGGGAATAGGGTTCCATTTGGGTGGCTGTGAGTCTGCCCTGAGACCGCACAGAATGATCCTCCGACCAACAATGCCTACAGTAATTACAGACAAGCAGCTAGGGTGAAGGCTGCCCTCCAGGAAGTAACTGAAACTCAAACCTCCCCATTTCAAGACTTTTATTCTACATGGAGGTCAGAACTCTGCTCGTGTTTTAAAGTCACTATTATTTTGGGCCTTTTTGCATCGCTGTGGACTAACTAACTAATCAAATGAGTGGGTTTGCCTAGCCCTAATTTCTACATTATCATAATAGCCCTTAATTTCTACATGATCATAATAGCCCTAATTTCAACATGATCACAATACCCCTTAATTTCTACATTATCACAATAGCCCTTAATTTCTACATTATCATAATATCCCTTAATTTCTACATTATCATAATAGCCATTAAACCTACATTATCGTAATAGCCCTTAATTCTACATGATCACAATATCACTCATTTCTACATTATCATAATAACCCTCATTTCTACATTATCATAATAGCCCTAATTATTTCATTATCACAATAGCCCTAATTTCTACATGATCACAATAGCCCTAAATTCTACATTATCATAATAGCCCTCATTTCTACATTATCGTAATAGCCCTAAACTAAAATTGGGGAAAAGTCAGTTACATTTCATGAACATTTTATAATTTGATTTGAAATATTTAAATATTCAGTGTTATGTTTAACTCAGGCCTTTTCATTAGGGGAGCAATGTTATAAACCAATTTGTTTATTACTTTTTTGGTCTTTGAAAGCTGTTGCAGTAATTAGGATTTTGTGTAAATTGTGGTAAAATGCATAGTATCTGATTTAATAAAACATAATAATAATTTTGAAATAGATAAGTATAGATCCAAATCTTTGTTATCCAAGAGAAAATGTAAAAAATGACACTTGAATATTTTGGGGTAAAATGTCAGTTTGGTGAGAATGACCCGAAACAGGTTCTCGAGCATGAGTTAACTGACTCAGTCACTCTCTAGAGCAGGAGGTAACTAGATTCAGTCACTCTCTAGAGCAGGAGGTAACTAGATTCAGTCACGCTCTAGAGCAGGAGGTAACTAGATTCAGTCACTCTCTAGAGCAGGAGGTAACTAGATTCAGTCACGCTCTAGAGCAGGGGGTAACTAGATTCAGTCACGCTCTAGAGCAGGAGGTAACTAGATTCAGTCACTCTCTAGAGCAGGAGGTAACTAGATTCAGTCACTCTCTAGAGCAGGAGGAAACTAGATTCAGCCGCGGGACAATTTTTGTTGGAGCAGATGGTCGGGAGGCTGAAACACAGTTATAACAATTTGTACCACAACTAAGCACCAAAATAGATTGTATTTGAAAAGAACAGTCATTTCATACCTTGGTTACATTGAGACACGATCACATATGTCTCTTTTGTTATATGTGAGAATACTTTGGAACATATTTCCTAAATTAAACACATTTTTTGCTGATTTCCTGGTGGTTTTACAGTCTTTTTGACCAATTACACACATAAAAAACACTGGAGGGCAAGTTTTGGCCCACGGGCCACCTGTTGCTGACCCCTGCTCTCGAAACTCCCAGGCTGTTTTCAATCCAAGTGACGGTCGTTTAAAATCTAGTCCTGATTTATGACGGGCAGCAGCCGACGGTGAGGAGCAGCTGAACGGTGATACTTCCCCAGCCCTCAGACCCTCTGGATCAGAAACTGTGTCTCTGTAATGACTTATTGTAGATGAATCCTGTTTCCTGCCTGTGCTCCTTCTCCTGTCCATTCCTTTTCTCTCCTCTGCCTGCACGGTGTGATGCTTTTTCCCTACAATGTCCTGGTGGTGCACTAATCATATGGAAGGGACTACTATAGAAATATAATTACTAGAACGGACATCCCAGTTCATGGTACTTGAGCAATTATATTTCTATGGGGACTCCTCTGTAGAGAAGCTGGGCTGTAATTGGACAGTAAGCAGCAAGGCAAAGTGGGAGGGAAGGAGGGAACCTGCTTGTCCGTGTGATCAGGGCATGACTGGATGACTGGAGCAGGGCAGGGGAGGAAAGATAGGGAGGGAGAGGCAGGGGAGGAGAGGCAGTGCAGGGGAGGAGAGGCATGGGAGGAGAGATAGGAGAGGCAGTGCAGGGGAGGAGAGGCAGTGCAGGGGAGGAGAGGCAGTGCAGGGGAGGAGAGGCAGTGTAGGGGAGGAGAGGCAGTGTAGGGGAGGAGAGGCAGTGTAGGGGAGGAGAGATAGGGGAGGAGAGGAGAGATAGGGGAGGAGAGGCAGGGGAGGAGGTGCAGTGGAGGAGAGGCAGTGTAGGGGAGGAGAGGCAGGGGAGGAGCGATAGGGGAGGAGAGGCAGGGGAGGAGAGGCAAGGCAGTGGAGGAGAGGCGGTGCAGGGGAGGAGAGGCGGTGCAGGGGAGGAGAGGCAGGGCAGGGGAGGAGAGGCAGGGGGCTAGAGGAGAGGCAAGGGAGGAGAGGCAGGGCAGTGGAGGAGAGGCAGGGCAGGGGAGGAGAGGCATGGGAGGAGAGAGAGGAGAGGCAGTGCAGTGGAGGAGAGGCAGTGCAGTGGAGGAGAGGCAGTGCAGTGGAGGAGAGGCAGGGCAGGGGAGGAGAGATAGGGGAGGGGAGGAGAGATAGGGGAGGGGAGGAGAGATATGGGAGGGGAGGAGAGATAGGGGAGGGGAGGAGAGATAGGGGAGGAGAGATAGGGGAGGAGAGGCAGTGTAGGGGAGGAGAGGCAGGGCAGGGGAGGAGAGGCAGGGGAGGAGAGGCAGGGCAGGGGAGGAGAGGCAGGGCAGGGGAGGAGATGCATGGCAGGGGAGGAGAGGCAGGGGGGTAGAGGAGAGGCAGTGGAGGAGAGGCAGGGGAGGAGAGGAGAGGCAGGGGAGGAGAGGAGAGGCAGGGGGGTAGAGGAGAGGCAGGGCAGGGGAGGAGAGGCAGGGCAGGGGAGGAGAGGCAGGGCAGGGGAGGCAGTGCAGGGGAGGAGAGGCAGGGCAGGGGAGGAGAGGCAGGGCAGGGGAGGAGAGATAGGGCAGGGGAGGAGAGGCAGGGGAGGGGAGGAGAAATAGGGGAGGAGAGGCAGGGGAGGAGAGGCAGGGCAGGGGAGGAGAGGCAGGGCAGGGGAGGAGAGATAGGGCAGGGGAGGAGAGGCAGGGGAGGGGAGGAGAGGCAGTGCAGGGAGGAGAAGGCAGGTGAGAGGAGGAGAGGCAGGGGAGGAGAGGCAGGGGAGGAGAGATAGGGGAGGAGAGATAGGGGAGGAGAGGCAGTGCAGGGGAGGAGAGGCAGGGCAGGGGAGGAGAGGCAGGGCAGGGGAGGAGAGATAGGGCAGGGGAGGAGAGGCAGGGGAGGGGAGGAGAAATAGGGGAGGAGAGGCAGGGGAGGAGAGGCAGGGCAGGGGAGGAGAGGCAGGGCAGGGGAGGAGAGATAGGGCAGGGGAGGAGAGGCAGGGGAGGGGAGGAGAGGCAGTGCAGGGAGGAGAAGGCAGGTGAGAGGAGGAGAGGCAGGGGAGGAGAGGCAGGGGAGGAGAGGCAGGGGAGGAGAGGCAGGGGAGGAGAGATAGGGGAGGAGAGATAGGGGAGGAGAGGCAGTGCAGGGGAGGAGAGGCAGGGGAGGAGAGGCAGGGCAGTGGAGGAGAGGCGGTGCAGGGGAGGAGAGATAGGGGAGGAGAGATAGGGCAGTGGAGGAGAGGCAGGGCAGGGGAGGAGAGGCAGGGCAGGGGAGGAGAGATAGGGCAGGAGAAAGGGGAAGGCTGCAGGAGTCTAGAGACGGGTCAGACTGAGCTCCTCACAAGTTCACACACTCATAGAGAACTTCCTGCGTGACAGCGTAGGCTATACACGGAATAGTTTTAGCGCACGAAACTAGCCTATATAGGAGTATAGTAACTGCAGTGAACTGGTCTCTACCGGGAGTATAGTAACTGCAGTGAACTGGTCTCTACCGGGAGTATAGTAACTGCAGTGAACTGGTGTCTACCGGGAGTATAGTAACTGCAGTGAACTGGTGTCTACCGGGAGTATAGTAACTGCAGTGAACTGGTCTCTACCGGGAGTATAGTAACTGCAGTGAACTGGTGTCTACCGGGAGTATAGTAACTGCAGTGAACTGGTGTCTACCGGGAGTATAGTAACTGCAGTGAACTGGTCTCTACCGGGAGTATAGTAACTGCAGTGAACTGGTCTCTACCGGGAGTATAGTAACTGCAGTGAACTGGTGTCTTCATGCATGGCTGGTGAAGGAGGATCAGAATGTTGAAGTTCACTACGACACACATCTCCAGGTTTTTAATGCATCTGTTCACTACTTCTCTGCTCTGGGTTGCTGAGTTGTCAGAGAAAGGAGAGGGGTTAGTAGTGTGTGGACTAGGGTCCAGTGAGTCAGTGGTAGGACATTTTCTTTCAAGGTAGAAAGACAAGGGTTTGCATTTCTCCTGTGATCCGTTGCAACGTCCTGTATTTATGCACTTCTGTAGTCTAGTTTACACAGACAACCTAATGTGTTTACAAGAGCGTGTCTTCGTCTGTTTTCTGTTCGGTTTTTGTATGTTTTATAACTCCAGACGGTTTAGGGTTAAATAACACAGGCTTTACTGTTATTTTATATTTTACTGTGATGGTGTGTGGGTGCCAGTGCATGCGTGTGTGTGGGTGCCAGTGCATGCGTGTGTGTGGGTGCCAGTGCATGCGTGTGTGTGGGTGCCATTGTGCCGCAGAGTGGATCTTTCACCACACTGATACATTCCCTGACTAGCACAGCACAGTGTGATCAGGTTGCCCCATAAAATGACTGTCTGCACTGTCCTGAATCTCAAGCTCTCGACTCCCATTTCATACCCTAACCTCGTCACAACTATCCTTGAAAATATGGAGAATTGTACTCAGTATTGTGTTGTATTGGATTTGCCCCAAACGCAACACTTTGTTTTCAAGACAAAAAGTGAATGGCTTTGGCAATTCTTTTGCAGTATTTAGTGGCTTAGTGCAAACAGGATGCATGTTTTGGAATATTTTTTTGTGCATGCTTTCTCTTTACTCTGTCAATTAGTTTAGTTTTGGGACAGAAAGGGACAGAATGTGACCTGGGCTCAACTCTCCAGTGTATGGGTTAAAGCAGTCCTAACCTCGTTCTCAACCGTGCACATATTCCCCACCAAAAAATAATGTCCTGTCTTCTGCTTTTGGGAGGCTGTGGGGATGTAGGGATTGAGGGACTGAGGGATAGGGATTTCACGGTCACTTGCAAGTCTATTCATCCACTCTTTAGGGGTCCTCGGCTAGAGAGATGACAGAGGAGGGATAGAGAGAGAGATGACAGGTGGACATATTGGTTATTGACGGGTCTAAAGAGGCTATTCTGTTCTAACATTTTCTCTCTCCCTCTCTTTTCCTCTCTCTCTCCCTATCTTTTCCCCTCTCTCTCTCCCTCTCTTTTCCTCTCTCTCTCCCTCTCTTTTCTTATCTCTCTTTTCCTCTCTCTCTCACTCTCTTTTCTTCTCTCTCTCTCTCCCTCTCTTTTCCTCTCTCTCTCTCCAGCCACAATGAGCGGAAGGTGACCTGCAAGCATCCTGTCTCGGGCTGTCCCTCACAAGACAACTGCATCTTTGTCGTGAACGAACAGTGAGTCTCTTCATTTTGCTGTTCAGAATGCCATCAGACAGCATTTCTGAGCTGTGCAGTCAGATCGTCGTAGGAACTCTAGGACGTTCCTCTTTCCACGCACTCAGTATTAGTTATGTCGACCCAACATTTCCCTATTAACAAGTTTCCCTTTCATGAGTTGAATGCTTCTTCTGTTTCTCTCCTCATTGTCCCATCATTGGCACTTTAACAGAAAAATGGTTTCAAATGAAGTCTTTCCTCTGATGAGATTACAAGGGTCATCAATATCAGTCATCTGTAATGGTTGGAGTATGTACAAAATGTGCCTGACGTTTTCTTCCTAGTATTGGTGCATAGGTTAGTTATAAACATGTTTACAATGGCTGTGGGTAGATGAGGTTCTGAAAAGAAAAGACATTGTGACCGAGGAAGCATCTGCAGGTCTGCTGATTCCCTGACGCGTGGTGCATTGTGCTGCACTTGAGAATCAATCCTCCTCGTTCTTCTTCTACCCATCAGATACGGAGAGAGGGTTAGAGTTTGAGCTCTTTTCCGTTCTGTTCTTCTTAACCACAGCCACTCACCTCTGAGGAGCACATGTTACCGTTGGCTTTCTTTGGCGTGAGTTTAAGCCCTTTCACTCTCAGTTGCATAGCCGACTGAAGAGAGAGAGCGGTACGCCCAAATCGACCCCTAAACCCTGCCCCCCTAGGCACTCTTGTAGATCTGAAATGATTTGATAGGTGTAAATCAGTATGACTCCACCCAGCCGTTCAGAAAGAGAGGTGCTATATTGCTTGAACCTATCTAATCCTTTCGGAGCACTGGGCCCCCTTCATACCTCATAGCTCACCATACCTGCCAGCTAAGCTCAGCACTGGCCCCCTGATAGATGTCTCTCCTAGAACATGTTGACAAGACAGTTCTCAGGGAACACCTGTCATTCCGTATATCTGCTATATTCCAACACAAGCCCAATCCAATTCAACAACCCTTTCAAGCCCCTGATGACTGGGTTGAGAAACACTGTCCACATGTTCACTTTCACATCCCCCCACAAGCAGCTGTTTGAAGTAGAGGAAGATTCATACTACCTTGATATAGACTCCTGTGCTATTTCAACCTCACCTGATAGGTGTCTTAAATCAAGTTTCAGTCTCCTTCTGAATTCTGGACATTCTTGTTGCAACTGTTCAAACTAGTTGTAGTTCTTTGAGTTCATGTTCAGACTAGTTGTAGTTCTTTGAGTTCATGTTCAGACTAGTTGTAGTTCTTTGAGTTAATGTTCAAACTAGTTGTAGTTCTTTGAGTTAATGTTCAAACTAGTTGTAGTTCTTTGAGTTCCTGTTCAGACTAGTTGTAGTTCTTTGAGTTAATGTTCAAACTAGTTGTAGTTCTTTGAGTTCATGTTCAAACTAGTTGTAGTTCTTTGAGTTCATGTTCAAACTAGTTGTAGTTCTTTGAGTTCACGTTCAGACTAGTTGTAGTTCTTTGAGTTCCTGTTCAAACCAATGCCATTACAGATGTGGAAAAATCCTACCTTTTAATAACTTTATTTTACTTTTCGGGCATTTTTTCCCCAGTCCTACAATACAACACAACAAAGTGCCTATGCAAAGCCCTCCCTCTGTCAATCAGAAACTTCTCCTAGTGTCTGCCTGCCAGCTGAAAATCATGTAGGCTACATGCCCCTCTGAAGCATAGCTGTAGCGTACTGACATTATCAGTGGGATTCAGAAGATGAGGAGAGAGATTTTTAATGAGAGAAGAAGCAATTCACTTTTTCCATGCTACTTAGGGATAGTATAGTTACCACATTTCACATTGGATTTATTAACTACAAAAAGATGAGACGTGTTTTTTAATTCTGGTGCTGCTCTGCACACACAAGCTTGTTAGCTAACTAGCTTCTCTGGTCCAACATTAAGCCAATTCTGAAGTTCAAAGACATTTAAAGTTCCTCCGTTGAAGCCTCTCCTCAGTTGGTATAAATCTGTGGGCCCAATTCAGATAATGCATGTTGTCAGAAGATGCCCAGCACTTCAAGCCAAGCTTCCTCCTCCACTCTCCCTCGATCGCCCCACCGGCAACATTTTTATTTCATCTCGCGCTCGAGACTGGTCTTTCCATCACGCAGCGTAAACAACTCACCGAACTATAGCACTGACCTACAGCACTGAGCTACAGCACTGAGCTACAACACTGAGCTACAACACTGACCTACTTCACTGAGCTACAACACTGAGCTACAACACTGAGCTACAACACTGAGCTACAACACTGAGCTACAACACTGAGCTACAACACTGACCTACAGCACAGAGCTACAACACTGACCTACAGCACTGAGCTACAACACTGAGCTACAACACTGAGCTACAACACTGAGCTACAACACTGAGCTACAACACTGAGCTACAGCACTGAGCTACAACACTGAGCTACAACACTGAGCTACAACACTGAGCTACAGCACTGAGCTACAACACTGAGCTACAACACTGAGCTACAACACTGAGCTACAACACTGAGCTACAACACTGAGCTACAGCACTGAGCTACAACACTGAGCTACAACACTGAGCTACAGCACTGAGCTACAACACTGAGCTACAGCACTGAGCTACAACACTGATCTATAGCACTGAGCTACAACACTGAGCTACAACACTGAGCTACAGCACTGAGCTACAACACTGAGCTACAGCACTGAGCTACAACACTGAGCTATAGCACTGAGCTACAACACTGAGCTACAACACTGAGCTACAGCACTGAGCTACAGCACTGAGCTACAGCACTGAGCTACAGCACTGAGCTACAACACTGAGCTACAACACTGACCTACAGCACTGAGCTACAGCACTGAGCTACAGCACTGAGCTACAGCACTGAGCTACAACACTGAGCTACAACACTGAGCTACAACACTGAGCTACAGCACTGAGCTACAACACTGAGCTACAACACTGAGCTACAACACTGAGCTACAGCACTGAGCTACAGCACTGAGCTACAGCACTGAGCTACAGCACTGAGCTACAACACTGAGCTACAACACTGAGCTACAACACTGACCTACAGCACTGATCTATAACACTGAGCTACAGCACTGATCTATAACACTGAGCTACAACACTGAGCTACAACACTGAGCTACAACACTGAGCTACAACACTGAGCTATAGCTTGCCCCCTCCATAGCGAGCTGCTCTATCCGTGCTGCCTGATTGGTGAAGTAATTTAATGTTGAGCTGAATGTAAAAGAAACATACTTTCAGAGGTTTAAAAACCCCCAGAAAGGAACGATATAAATTTGTACTTTTTTGGAGGTTGGAAGCATGTTCATAACTTTATTTTGCTGGTCGGAACAGTGGAACGGAACTGAAGAAAATAATGGTTCCGTTCAGAACGAAACTATTAGAAAACAATGTTGGTTCCAACCCTTGGTTTCTATGCGTGTTAAGGTATGAAATAGCGAGTCCAACTGTCGCACGCCCAACTGCTGCCGAGGACTGGCATTGCCCATCTCTTCTCTAGGCAATCTCTTATAGACTTAACAGTATCGCCATTGATTAAACATTTTTCCCCTTGTGTTTTGTAGCTTGAATTGTGGAAAAGTGGTTTGCCCAATGTTTAGAAGGTAATGTAACGCTAGGTTCAAATGGATGCTTATGTGTTACTCTAAAGTAACTGTTATGTAAAAGCACTTTTGTGTAAAGCACTGTTACACTCCTCTGTTTATGTTGTTCTGTGTTGTTTGACTAACTGTTAACTGTTTTGCCTGACGTCCTGCTAGTACTGTACAGTGTATGTTGTTGTTTGGAGTCTGGACCATATGATGTGTTCAACCAAATTATCAAACTAAACTACTAACAGACAAGATCCTATCTAGGCCTGGGAAGTGCTAGGGACCTCACCGTTCTATATTATCACGATACGAACTTCCCGATACCAATATGGATTGCGATTCGATACTGTGATTTTTTTATTTTTTTTATTGAGAATCGATTTTTCCAAAACATATTGCTCACAATCTGTTTGCTGTAGAGGGACAAGAGAGAGCCATTATGAAAAGGAGAAAACTTATTGTGGACATTTTGCTGATATCGTTCATTACAATAAATAACCTATAGGGCCCTATGAGAGAAAGGTGAGGTTTAAACTGAAATACTTTTGCTAATATGGGTGATTAGCAAAAGTAGGTTTAAGGGTCATAAGAAGTAGTAGTAGGTTTAAGGGTCATAAGTAACAGTTGTTGTGTTGCAAATTAATGTTATAAATGTATCGTTCAATGTATCGTTATCGTGATAATTCAGTCAATTTATCGTGATATGGATTTTTGCCCCTATCGCCCCCGCTCTAATGCCCACACAAAAGTCCCCGATATTAAAAGCCAATGGGAAATTGTCTAACATAGGGCACGATTATTCCGGACGTTGGTACTCGATTACTTGGGAGAGTATTACTTTTTTGAGAATAAAAAATATTTGGCCTATGTCTAAAATGTAATTATCTATGTGACATTGCTACATAGCCTAGAAGGATTGAGCATTACATTCTAAATGTTTTTATGACATCACGCGTGTAGCTTGTTGTTAGCTACAGTCACATGCTCCCGTGTGTAGCAAGTGAAGTGGGAGATTTCTAATCAATGCAAAATGGAATTAAAATTATGGAATGAAGTTGGCTAAATGAGAAGAAATAGGCTACAATAATCAACCAACAGGTAGGCTGTTTCATATGAACAGCAGGTAGCCTAGCACTTAAGAGCGTTGGGCCAGTAACCAAAAAGTTGCTGGTTTGAATCCCCGAGCTGACTAAGTGATACATCTGTCAATGTGCCCTTGAGCAAGGCACTTAATCCTAACTGCTCCTGTAAATCACTCTGGATTAGAGCGTCTGCTAAATGACTAAAATGTTGTAGATAAGGACGCCTCAAAATAGCCTCAATTAGCATTGCTACTTTAGCTAGATGGCTAACTTTTCAATGCTACTTTAGCTAGATGGCTAACTTTTCAATGCTACTTTAGCTAGATGGCTAACTTTACAATGCTACTTTAGCTAGATGGCTAACTTTACAATGCTACTTTAGCTAGATGGCTAACTTTACAATGCTACTTTAGCTAGATGGCTAACTTTACAATGCTACTTTAGCTAGATGGCTAACTTTACAATGCTACTTTAGCTAGATGGCTAACTTTACAATGCTACTTTAGCTAGATGGCTAACTTTACAATTCTACTTTAGCTAGATGGCTAACTTTACAATGCTACTTTAGCTGATGGCTAACTTTACAATGACTTGATGCAGTCAAAACAGCCACTATCAGATGGTATGATAGAGAACCTATGGAAGCAAACAAGTTTGTTTAACTAGCGGGAGTCGGTTTGGATCATTTCTCACTCTCTCCCTCCGTCCATGCCACACACAGACTGTCACATGAACAAGACTCCATTGAACTAAAAAAAAAAAAAAAAAATCTTTAACATATTTTGACTATCCAGATATTCCCCTCCCCCAAAAATAATTGATATTATTTGAATAGTGAAATCATTTCAACTAATGCATAACCTAAATGGTGGACAAAGCCTTGCAATGCCTTGCCAGTTGCCACTCTGTTTACTGTAGTTTAGTTAACTAGGCTAATCTTAGCAAACGGCTTCTTCTCCAGCCAATGCTACATTTCACCAGAAAAACAAGACGATCTTCCAGGTGGTTGGACAGTCTTGATTGGTCCACGTCGTTTTTTAAAGTCTCAGAGTGTGACACATAATATTACACATCCTAATATTAGAGAAGCTAACTCGGGCATTTTGTCATACATCTGAGCTTAACAACGTCTCGAAACTGCATGAACATGGTAACACTTCAAGAATGTCTGGTGTTTTAATGCCCTTTCCATTCCTGACATACCACAGGCTGCACAGGTAAGACTTAACCCTGGTTCTGACACCTGCCTATTGAGCAAGTGCATACTCTTTAATTGTTGAAAGTACTGTAGTAACCTATTTGTGTGTATGCACGTCTATGTGTTTTGCTTGCCTGCCGTGAGAAGATCTGTATCTAGGATCAGGTCCCCTTGTCCAAATATTCTTATTCATTGTGATGATGCAAAACTGATCCTATATCCCATCAGCACTCTGTTTGTGAATACGGGCCCTGGTCTCGTTGCCGTTTTGTTGTGAGATGATGAGCTTGAAGCAAAGTCAGAACAAAATTCTCCTGAACTAAAGCAGCTCTCATTCCCCTTTTCACAGTCTCCCCCTTTTCAATGACAAATGCTGTCGTGGTTGTTTTAAATTGTATTCTCGGCCAGTCAGTTCCGTTGCCCCCCCCCCCCCCCCCCCCCCCCCAATATGCTTCACTGGCGAGGTAATCCCTCAACACACACACACACACACACACACACACACACACACACACACACACACACACACACACACCTGTGCATTCAGAAAGGCACACACACCAAGGGGCCAAGCGTGGGGGCTATCTGCCCATCCCAGACTGTCTATTTGTGCAGAGTTAATACAGGGGCTTTGTTGTATTTTGTATTTTTTTTGTGAGCACACACATACTCCTCCCTCTACATGAAGGTAGCGAAGAGTAACACTTGGTCCGTGTAATGAACACGATGGGAGACAGAGAGCTGGTTTCACGTTCTGGGCACAGCAGGTGTTTATTGTAAAGGACCACAGGAGGAGGCAGGTAGCTGGGTCCAGGGGCAGGCAGGAGGTCATACACAGGGGGTCCAACAAGGCAACTGTACAGGCAGGGAAAAGGCTAGTAACGTAGTCCGGGAGATCAGGCAATAGGTTGATAACAGGAAATACGATACGCTAAAGTACAGGCAGGGAATAGGCAAAAGGCGTCGTTAGTGAGGCAGGCAAAAACGATCATACACGGGAGGATTAAATTACGGGAAAAACAGCACTCTGAATAGAAGTGTGTCACAAAACAAACAATACCTCACAGTGATGGGGTGCAAAGAACTGAACTAAATAGTGTGTGATAATGACATACAGGTGTGTGAACAGGTGATCAGAATTCAGGTGATTGGGATCTGGAGAGTGACGGCGTTCAGGGGATCTACGTGTTTGAGAGTGTGAGCTGGAAGCAGACGTTACGGTCCAGCTGCACCGACTACAGCCCAACAGCCCTGGCACTATACACCAACTGGCTGTAGCAGAGCTCTAACAGTACTGGAGTTACAGTGTTCATGATACGGAGTGAAAATGTAACGTGTCCCGCTGCTATGCTCCTTTATACTCCTCTAGTCCAAAAAATTCAAATCAAATCAAATGTATTTATATAGCCCTTCTTACATCAGCTGATATCTCAAAGTGCTATACAGAAACCCAGCCTAAAACCCCAAACAGCAAGCAATGCAGGTGTAGAAGCACGGTGGCTAGGAAAAACTCCCTAGAAAGGCCAAAACCTAGGAAGAAACCTAGAGAGGAACCAGGCTATGAGGGGTGTCCAGTCCTCTTCTGGCTGTGCCGGGTGGAGATTATAACAGAACATGGCCAAGATGTTCAAATGTTCATAAATGACCAGCATGGTCAAATAATAATAATCACAGTAGTTGTCGAGGGTGCAACAAGTCAGCACCTCAGGAGTAAATGTCAGTTGGCTTTTCATAGCCGATCATTAAGAGTATCTCTACCGCTCCTGCTGTCTCTAGAGAGTTGAAAACAGCAGGTCTGGGACAGGTAGCACGTCCGGTGAACAGGTCAGGGTACCATAGCCGCAGGCAGAACAGTTGAAACTGGAGCAGCAGCACGGCCAGGTGGACTGGGGACAGCAAGGGGTCATCATGCCAGGTAGTCCTGAGGCATGGTCCTAGGGCTCAGGTCCTCCGAGAGAGAGAAAGAAAGAGAGAAAGAGATAATTAGAGAGAGCATACTTAAATTCACACAGGACACCGGATAAGACAGGAGAAGTACTCCAGATATAACAGACTGACCCTAGCCCCCCGACACATAAACTACTGCAGCCTCTGCAGTCTCTGAGATACACAATAGGTGTGACGAAGTAAAGCAGTGTGCCTTACAAGACAGTAGGATATGCTGCTCCTTCTAATATCTATTGTAGCATGTTGTCAGAACTAGTTGAGTTGCCAGACCTAGTTGAGTTGCCAGACCTAGTTGAGTTGTCAGACCTAGTTGAATTACATCAACAACAACCCAGCCCTGTTCCCCACCAGCCTGACACGGTCCCTCCACATCATCAACAACCCAGCCCTGTTCCCCACCAGCCTGACACGGTCCCTCCACATCAACAACAACCCAGCCCTGTTCCCCACCAGCCTGACACGGTCCCTCCACATCAACAACAACCCAGCCCTGTTCCCCACCAGCCTGACACGGTCCCTCCACATCAACAACAACCCAGCCCTGTTCCCTACCAGCCTGACACGGTCCCTCCACATCATCAACAACCCAGCCCTGTTCCCCACCAGCCTGACACGGTCCCTCCACATCATCAACAACCCAGCCCTGTTCCCCACCAGCCTGACACGGTCCCTCCACATCAACAACAACCCAGCCCTGTTCCCCACCAGCCTGACACGGTCCCTCCACATCAACAACAACCCAGCCCTGTTCCCCACCAGCCTGACACGGTCCCTCCACATCAACAACAACCCAGCCCTGTTCTCCACCAGCCTGACACGGTCCCTCCACATCAACAACAACCCAGCCCTGTTCCCCACCAGCCTGACACGGTCCCTCCACATCAACAACCCAGCCCTGTTCTCCACCAGCCTGACACGGTCCCTCCACATCAACAACCCAGCCCTGTTCTCCACCAGCCTGACACGGTCCCTCCACATCATCAACAACCCAGCCCTGTTCCCCACCAGCCTGACACGGTCCCTCCACATCATCAACAACCCAGCCCTGTTCCCCACCAGCCTGACACGGTCCCTCCACATCATCAACAACCCAGCCCTGTTCCCCACCAGCCTGACTAACAGCCATCACTATAGAATTCATCAAGGGCCCCATTTGTGACCACTAATACATATTTTTTTAAAGACTCCAGTTTTAATGGTCTCTCCATTTTCTTCTGGAAGTATTTTCAACTTGTGCTAACTGTTTTTCACTCTGCAGTGGGAGCTGAAATATGCCATCACCACATATTTCTGTGTGTGGGTGTGTGTGGGTGGGTCCTCTGGTGTCCATTTCTGCCTGCAGCCAACCATGGCGTCAGCCCTCATGCGACGGCAGCAGCAGGCAATTTGACGCGTTCGTTCACAGCATTTTAATTTCAGATCCAGTAGAGTGATTATCAGGGCCCGGGTTAATTAGCAACAAAGCCCACATCCCTCCCTCCCACATACATACACACACTACACACACATTACACACCACACACACACACACTACACACACTACACAGCGTCAGCTCAGGGACGGAAATGGGCTACTGGCTAAATAGAGCGTCAAATAGAGCCATGTTGATTCATCACTTTTAATAGACAGGGCCATTTCTCCGCCCCCCCCCAGCACACTCCGTCACACACACACACACACACTGACACACCATTGATTACTTTTCAGACAGGATTTAGCCTAGGATGAGTCCCAAAAGGCACCATGTTCCTTATATACTCAGAGGATATTTCCTATAGGACCCTGGTCAAAGGTAGTGCACTGTATAGGGAATAGGGTTCTATTGGGTCCTGGTCAAAGGTAGTGCACTATATAGGGATTAGGGTTCTATAGGGCCTGTGTCAAAAGTAGTGCACTATATAGGGAATAGGGTTCCATTTGAGACGAAGCCTTAGCTTGTCACTGGGGGCGACTGGATGATGAATAAAAGTGTAGTGAATAAGAGAGACGGAAGGGAGCGAGTGGATAAAGAGGAGAAAGGTGGAAGAAGGGAGAAGTGTGTCAGCTTGAGAGAGCGTTAGTTTCTGGCTGCTGCTCAGCGTCTACAGGAACGTATCACCTTCTCCTCCACGCAGGACACTTGGAAGTATCTCGCCGTTTTAAATGGCAACAATCACATATCTTTTGAGTTCTAATGGGATCCATGCTCCTCTCTTTCCTCCTACAACAGCTATCTAGGACTATCTTAAGCTGTTGCAGCGAATGCATTTGACATCTCTTCCGTTTCTATCCAACCTCTCAGGTTTCCTTCTAAAGAAAGGTAACGGCAGACCGTCTTAAAAAGTGCTCTTGTCTTTTATTCTGTCTTGTTTTCCTTCCCTCTTCCCTGTCATTCCATGTGTGGGTCAGTGTGCTGCATCAGACCTGCCTTCCCTGTCAGTGTCCTCTGTTCTGCATTAGAATGACCAGTAATCATGTCCCTGTTCCCTGTCAGTGTCCTCTGTTCTGCACCAGAATGACCAGTAATCATGTCCCTGTTCCCTGTCAGTGTCCTCTGTTCTGCATTAGAATGACCAGTAATCATGTCCCTGTTCCCTGTCAGTGTCCTCTGTTCTGCACCAGAATGACCAGTAATCATGTCCCTGTTCCCTGTCAGTGTCCTCTGTTCTGCATTAGAATGACCAGTAATCATGTCCCTGTTCCCTGTCAGTGTCCTCTGTTCTGCATTAGAATGACCAGTAATCATGTCCCTGTTCCCTGTCAGTGTCCTCTGTTCTGCATTAGAATGACCAGTAATCATGTCCCTGTTCCCTGTCAGTGTCCTCTGTTCTGCATTAGAATGACCAGTAATCATGTCCCTGTTCCCTGTCAGTGTCCTCTGTTCTGCACCAGAATGACCAGTAATCATGTCCCTGTTCCCTGTCAGTGTCCTCTGTTCTGCATTAGAATGACCAGTAATCATGTCCCTGTTCCCTGTCAGTGTCCTCTGTTCTGCATTAGAATGACCAGTAATCATGTCCCTGTTCCCTGTCAGTGTCCTCTGTTCTGCACCAGAATGACCAGTAATCATGTCCCTGTTCCCTGTCAGTGTCCTCTGTTCTGCACCAGAATGACCAGTAATCATGTCCCTGTTCCCTGTCAGTGTCCTCTGTTCTGCACCAGAATGACCAGTAATCATGTCCCTGTTCCCTGTCAGTGTCCTCTGTTCTGCACCAGAATGACCAGTAATCATGTCCCTGTTCCCTGTCAGTGTCCTCTGTTCTGCACCAGAATGACCAGTAATCATGTCCCTGTTCCCTGTCAGTGTCCTCTGTTCTGGACTAGAATGACCAGTAATCATGTCTCTGTTGCCTGCTGATTAGATGTATGCTATAGAGAACCCACTAGATCTATGTGTACCGTCTTGCTAAATCATACAGTCATGTTTGGCATGACAACGACAATACAGTAGGAGCACAAATAGATCTGGAGCCAGCTAGGCATCTACAGTATGAACCTTCCGGTATTGTATGTTGGTGTAAACCTCTTGTGTCCTACCTACCTACAGTACCTACCGACCTACCTGTTGTCCTACCTACCTACCTATCTACCTGTTGTCCTACCTACCTATCTACCTGTTGTCCATCCTACCTACCTACCTACCTGTTGTCCATCCTACCTACCTACCTACCTGTTGTCCATCCTACCTACCTACCTACCTGTTGTCCATCCTACCTACCTACCTACCTACCGTCCTACCTACCGTCCTACCTACCGTCCTATCTACCTACCTACCTACCCGTTGTCCATCCTACCTACCTATCTACCTGTTGTCCATCCTACCTATCTACCTGTTGTCCATCCTACCTACCTACCTACCTGTTGTCCATCCTACCTACCTATCTACCCGTTGTCCATCCTACCTACCTATCTACCTGTTGTCCATCCTACCTACCTACCTACCTGTTGTCCATCCTACCTACCTACCTACCTACCTGTTGTCCATCCTACCTACCTACCGTCCTACCTACCGTCCTATCTACCTACCTACCTACCCGTTGTCCATCCTACCTACCTATCTACCTGTTGTCCATCCTACCTACCTACCTACCTGTTGTCCATCCTACCTACCTATCTACCCGTTGTCCATCCTACCTATCTACCTGTTGTCCATCCTACCTACCTATCTACCTGTTGTCCATCCTACCTATCTACCTGTTGTCAATCCTACCTACCTACCCGTTGTCCATCCTACCTATCTATCTACCTGTTGTCCATCCTACCTACCTACCTACCTGTTGTCCATCCTACCTACCTACCTACCCGTTGTCCATCCTACCTACCTATCTACCTGTTGTCCATCCTACCTACCTACCTACCTGTTGTCCATCCTACCTACCTACCTGTTGTCCTACCTACCTGTTGTCCTACCTACCTACCTATCTACCTGTTGTCCATCCTACCTACCTACCTACCTGTTGTCCTACCTACCTACCTACCTACCTACCCGTTGTCCATCCTACCTACCTATCTACCTGTTGTCCATCCTACCTACCTATCTACCTGTTGTCCATCCTACCTATCTACCTGTTGTCCTACCTACCTACCTATCTACCTGTTGTCCATCCTACCTACCTATCTACCTGTTGTCCATCCTACCTACCTATCTACCTGTTGTCCATCCTACCTACCTACCTACCTGTTGTCCTACCTACCTGTTGTCCTACCTACCTACCTACCTACCTACCTACCTACCTACCTACCTACCTACCTACCTACCTACCTATCTACCTACCTACCTACCTACCTATCTACCTGTTGTCCATCCTACCTATCTACCTGTTGTCCATCCTACCTACCTATCTACCTGTTGTCCATCCTACCTACCTACCTACCTGTTGTCCATCCTACCTACCTATCTACCCGTTGTCCATCCTACCTATCTACCTGTTGTCCATCCTACCTACCTATCTACCTGTTGTCCATCCTACCTACCTACCTGTTGTCCATCCTACCTATCTACCTGTTGTCCATCCTACCTACCTATCTACCTGTTGTCCATCCTACCTACCTACCCGTTGTCCATCCTACCTACCTACCTACCTACCCATTGTCCATCCTACCTACCTATCTACCTGTTGTCCATCCTACCTACCTACCTACCTGTTGTCCATCCTACCTACCTACCTGTTGTCCTACCTACCTGTTGTCCTACCTACCTACCTATCTACCTGTTGTCCATCCTACCTATCTACCTGTTGTCCATCCTACCTACCTATCTACCTGTTGTCCATTCTACCTACCTATCTACCTGTTGTCCATCCTACCTATCTACCTGTTGTCCATCCTACCTACCTATCTACCTGTTGTCCATCCTACCTACCTATCTACCTGTTGTCCATCCTACCTACCTATCTACCCGTTGTCCATCCTACCTATCTACCTGTTGTCCATCCTACCTACCTATCTACCTGTTGTCCATCCTACCTACCTACCTACCTGTTGTCCATCCTACCTACCTATCTACCTGTTGTCCATCCTACCTACCTACCTACACTATCGTTCGAAATGTTTGGTGTCACTTAGAATTTACCTTGATTTTGAAAGAAAAGCACATTTTTTGTCCATTTTAAAACAACATCAAATTGATCAGAAATACAGTGTAGACATTGTTAATGTTGTAAATGACTATTGTAGCTGGAAACGGCAGATTATTTTATGGAATATCTATATAGGCGTACAGAGACCCATTATCAGCAACCATCACTCCTGTGTTCCAATGGCACGTTGTGTTAGCTAATCCAAGTGTATCATTTTAAAAGGCTAATTGAACATTAGAAAACCATTTTGCAATTATGTTAGCACAGCTAAAAACTAGTGCTGATTAAAGAAGCAATAAAACTGGCCTTCTTTAGACTAGTTGAGTAACTGGAGCATCAGCATTTGTGGGTTCGATTACAGGCTCAAAATGGCCAGAAACAAAGGACTTTCTTCTGAAACTCGTCAGTCTATTCTTGTTCTGAGAAATGAAGTCTATTCCATGCGAGAAATTGCCAAGAAACTGAAGATCTCGTACAACGCTGTGTACTACTCCCTTCACAGAACAGCACAAACTGGCTCTAACCAGAATAGAAAGAGGAGTGGGAGGCCCCGGTGCACAACTGAGCAAGAGGACAAGTACATTAGAGTGTCTAGTTTGAGAAACAGACGCCTCACAAGTCCTCAACTGGCAGCTTCATTAAATAGTAAACGCAAAACACCAGTCTCAACAGTGAAGAGGCGACTTCGGGATGCTGGCCTTCTAGGCAGAGTTGCAAAGAAAAAGCCCTATCTCAGACTGGCCAATAACAAGAAAAGATTAAGATGGGCAAAAGAACAGACACTGTACAGAGGAAGATTGGGAAAAAATGTCATGGACAGACGAATCTAAGTTTGAGGTGTTCGGATCACAAAGAAGAACATTCGTGAGATGCAGAAAAAATGAAAGGATGCTGGAGGAGTGCTTGACGCCATCTGTCAAGCATGGTGGAGGCAATGTGATGGTCTGGGGGTGCTTTGGTGGTGGTAAAGTGGGAGATTTGTACAGGGTAAAAGGGATCTTGAAGAAGGAAGGTTATCCCTCCATTTTGCAATGCCATGCCATACCCTGTGGATGGTGCTTAATTGGAGCCAATTTCCTCCTACAACAGGACAATAACCCAAAGCACAGCTCCAAACTATGCGAGAACTATTTAGGGAAGAAGCAGTCAGCTGGTGTTCTGTGTATAATTGAATGGCCGGCACAGTCACCGGATCTCAACCCTATTGAACTGTTGTGGGAGCAGCCTGACCGTATGATACGTAAGAAGTGCCCGTCAAGCCTCTGCAAGGCTGTAATTGCTGCAAATGGAGGATTCTGTCACGTTCGCTGGAATAAATGTCGGACCAAGGCGCAGCGGATGTTGAGTTTCACATAATTTAATGAATAAAGTGATACTTAGCAAAGACAAAAACAAATAAACAATAAACTAACAACGAACCGTGACTACAGAGATGCTATGTGCACTAACTCAAAACAATATCCTATAAAACACAGGTGGAAAAAGGCTACCTAAATATGATCCCCAATTAGAGACAACGATTACCAGCTGCCTCTAATTGGGAATCATACACAATCACCAACATAGAAAAACAAACCTAGAACCCCACATAAACTAGACTAACCCCCCAGTCACGCCCTGACCTACTCTACCATATAAAATAAGGACTTTCTATGGTCAGGACGTGACAGATTCTTTGATGGAAGCAAAGTTTGAAGGACACAATTATTATTTCAATTAAAAATCATTATTTATAATCTTGTCAACATCTTGACTATATTTCCTAATCATTTTGCTTCACCTACCTACCTACCTACCTACCTACCTACATACCCGTTGGCCTACATACCCGTTGGCCTGCCTGCCTACCTACCTACCTACATACCTACCTACCAACATACCTACCTACCTGTTGTTTCTACTTACCTACCTGTTGCCCTACCTACCTACCTACCTACCTACCTACCTACCTACCTACCTACCTGTTGTCCTACTTACCTACCTGTTGTCCTACTTACCTACCTACCTGTTGTCCTACTTACCTACCTACCTGTTGTCCTACTTACCTACCTACCTACTTGTTGTCCTACCTACCTACCTACCTGTTGTCCTACTTACCTACCTACCTACTTGTTGTCCTACCTACCTACCTACCTACCTACCTACCTGTTGTCCTACTTACCTACCTACCTGTTGTCCTACTTACCTACCTACCTACTTGTTGTCCTACCTACCTACCTACCTGTTGTCCTACTTACCTACCTACCTGTTGTCCTACTTACCTACCTACCTGTTGTCCTACCTACCTACCTACCTGTTGTCCTACTTACCTACCTACCTGTTGTCCTACTTACCTACCTACCTGTTGTCCTACTTACCTACCTACCTGTTGTCCTACCTACCTACCTACCTGGTGTCCTACTTACCTACCTACCTGTTGTCCTACCTACCTACCTACCTACCTGTTGTCCTACTTACCTACCTACCTGTTGTCCTACCTACCTACCTGTTGTCCTACTTACCTACCTACCTGTTGTCCTACTTACCTACCTACCTGTTGTCCTACCTACCTACCTACCTGTTGTCCTACTTACCTACCTACCTGTTGTCCTACTTACCTACCTACCTGTTGTCCTACTTACCTACCTACCTGTTGTCCTACCTACCTACCTACCTGTTGTCCTACTTACCTACCTACCTGTTGTCCTACCTACCTACCTACCTACCTGTTGTCCTACTTACCTACCTACCTGTTGTCCTACCTACCTACCTACCTGTTGTCCTACTTACCTACCTACCTGTTGTCGTACTTACCTACCTACCTGTTGTCCTACCTACCTGCCTATTGTCCTACCGACCTACCCTTGTTCTGTTGAGCTAAAGCATGCAAACTACTACTCAGAATCTGAGGTTGGCATTGAAGGGTCATGAAGGGTCATTAAAGAATTAGTTCTTAACTGACCTGCCTAGTTAAATAAAGGTTCAAGAAAAAGGTTAATGGATAGATACATGGAGGGATGTGTTGGTGGATGGATGGAGGGAACAAAGGGTGGATGTATTGAGAGGAGGAGGTGTGGATGTATTGGGTCGTAGTATATGTGCGGATATTGATTGGACTGTTGCGGTGTTTGTACTGTAGACGGCCATACAGCGCTGTTGGAACCAGGGTTTCTGACCTTGTTCACTGACCTGAAACTGAAACCCAATATATCCAAGAGATGACAGTTTTCCTCTGCTGTATTTTAGCTCTAGTCTCTTTTCATAGTGCCATTCCCTGTAGACCACAACATTGTACCATAGCTACAGAATCTAGGACAGAACATCTCAATGTTCATTATCTATTCTGTATATCCTATTGGTCATTATATATACTGGATATCCTATTGGTCATTGTCTATACTGGATATCCTATTGGTCATTATCTATTCTGTATATCCTATTGGTCATTATCTATACTGGATATCCTATTGGTCATTATCTATTCTGTATATCCTATTGGTCATTATCTATTCTGTATATCCTATTGGTCATTATCTATTCTGTATATCCTATTGGTCATTATCTATTCTGTATATCCTATTGGTCATTATATATACTGGATATCCTATTGGTCATTATATATACTGGATATCCTATTGGTCATTATATATACTGGATATCCTATTGGTCATTATCTATACTGGATATCCTATCGGTCATGATCTATTCTGTATATCCTATTGGTCATGATCTATTCTGTATATCATATTGGTCATGATCTATTCTGTATATCCTATTGGTCATTATCTATTCTGTATATCCTATTGGTCATGATCTATACTGTATATCCTATTGGTCATGCTCTATTCTGTATATCCTATTGTGTACATACCAGGCTGTTACTATGCATATTACCTCTTCTATTACTTGTTATTATTAATTTGACTCATTATTATGGATATTGATTATTGTACTCTTAATGTTGAGGGAACTAGCACACAAGCATTTTACTGCACCTTTTATACCTGCAGTAAACTGGGTACGTGACTAATACAATTTAGTTTGATTTTGACTTGATACCTATGGGACCAAAACCTTGCACGGTGTCCCATCTATCCTACGGGTATATATCAAAATGGGCATTGATCCATTTTTCTTTAAACTTTACTTTGAAAAACTTTGCAGCCTTTCAGCAAGACCCACTTTGTTTTTATTAGTGAAATTGACCTCACTTATCAGTGTAGGAAGACTACAGTATACCTAGACCGCCAAGGCCGGCAGGCAGTCTGTCTACAGTAGAATGTCATCTAGACCGCCCAGGCCGGCAGGCAGTCTGTTTACAGTAGAATCTCACCTAGACCGCCAAGGCCGGCAGGCAGTCTGTTTACAGTAGAATCTCACCTAGACCGCCCAGGCCGGCAGGCAGTCTGTCTACAGTAGAATGTCATCTAGACCGCCCAGGCCGGCAGGCAGTCTGTCTACAGTAGAATCTCATCTAGACCGCCCAGGCCGGCAGGCAGTCTGTCTACAGTAGAATCTCATCTAGACCGCCCAGGCCGGCAGGCAGTCTGTCTACAGTAGAATCTCATCTAGACCGCCCAGGCCGGCAGACAGTCTGTCTACAGTAGAATCTCATCTAGACCGCCCAGGCCGGCAGGCAGTCTGCCTACAGTAGAATCTCATCTAGACCGCCCAGGCCGGCAGACAGTCTGCCTACAGTAGAATCTCAGCTATAATGAGATCTCAACATGGCCCCTATGAATCACAAGACAATCACCCTGTCTATGTCACTGAACACTACATCTCCCTGTCTGTCTATCTCCCTATCTGTCTCCCTGTCTGTCTGTACGTGACCCTGTCTGTCTGTCCCCCTATTGGTCTGTCTCCCTGTCTGTCTGTCTCCCTATTGGTCTGTCTCCATTCCTGTCTGTCTGTCTGTGACATTGTATGACTCCCTGTCTGCCTCCCTGTCTGCCTCCCTGTCTGCCTCCCTGTCTGCCTGTCTGTCTGTCTGTCTGTCTGTCTGTCTGTCTGTCTGTCTCTCCCGGTCTGTCTGTCTCCCTGTCTGTCTGTCTCCCTGTCTGTCTGTCTCTCTGTCTCCCGGTATGTCTGTCTGTCTCCCTGTCTGTCTGTCTCCCTGTCTGTCTCCCTGTCTGTTTGTCTTCCTGTCTGTCTCCCTGTCTGTGTCCCTGTCTGTCTCCCTGTCTGTCTGTCTGTCTCCCTGTCTGTCTGTCTGTCTCCCTGTCTCTCCTGGTCTGTCTCCCTGTCTGTCTCCCGGTCTGTCTCCCGGTCTGTCTCCCTGTCTGTCTGTCTGTCTGTCTCCCTGCCTGTCTGTCTGTCTCCCTGTCTGTCTCCCTGTCTCTCCCTGTCTGTCTGTCTCCCTGTCTGTCTGCCTGTCTGTTTGTCTTCCTGTCTGTCTCCCTGTCTGTGTCCCTGTCTGTCTGTCTCCCTGTCTGTCTGTCTCCCTGTCTGTCTGTCTGTCTGTCTCCCTGTCTCTCCTGGTCTGTCTCCCTGTCTGTCTCCCTGTCTGTCTCCCGGTCTGTCTCCCGGTCTGTCTCCCTGTCTGTCTCCCTGTCTGTCTCCCTGTCTGTCTCCCGGTCTGTCTCCCTGTCTGTCTGTCTCCCTGTCTGTCTGTCTGTCTGTCTGTCTGTCTGTCTGTCTGTCTGTCTCTGTCTGTCTGTCTGTCTGTCTCCCTGCCTGTCTGTCTCCCTGCCTGTCTGTCTGTCTGTCTGTCTGTCTGTCTGTCTGTCTCTGTCTGTCTGTCTGTCTGTCTGTCTGTCTGTCTGTCTGTCTGTCTGTCTGTCTGTCTCCAACAACTTTAAATGGGGTGCTGAAGTCAGGCTGACAGATTGAGCTCCAGCAGTTTAATTCAGCAGGGATGTAGGATAGGAATGAGTGACTCTGAGAGGCTTCCAGAAAGTTCTCAGGAAAGACAGTAGCTGGTTTTGCTTAGATTGAAGTATGTTATGTAGAACAAACATGTAGAATAAGGAATCATTTGAGCCCATTTGTTTGCTCATTTTCTACCACTTTTTATTTCCTGGTGTCTAGGTCTGCCCCCAAAGCGCCAGCGAATGAGAAGGAGCGTCCTCTGAGCACAATGAGTAGTGAAGCCTCCAACTACACAGGCAGCTCGGACTATGCTACACACCAAAGTAGCCCCGCAGCCAGAGTGAGTCACACACACACACACACACACACACACACACACACACACACACACACACACACACACACACGAAGGGACAAACTTGAATGATGTAAAGTAGTTGGAACAGCAATGTGAGTGTATCGTCATATGCCCTCTTACTCATTTTCAGCCATCAAGATCCTCAAAAAAAATTCACAACTTTGGGAAGAGATCCAACTCGATACGGAGAAACCCCAATGCCCTGGTCGTTAAGAGTAACTGGCTTTACAAACAGGTGAGTGTGTGTGGAGGGCTTTATATAACGGTAGAGTCACTACAGTCGATCAGTTTATGAGTAAGAGAGACAGAGATATGACAAGGCTCCTGAACAGCTTCTACCCCCAAGCCATGAGACTGCTGAACAGCTTCTACCACCAAGCCATAAGGCTGCTGAACAGTTAATCAATTGGCCACCTGGACTATTTGCATTGACCTCCATTTGTTATGCTGCTGCTATTCGCTGTTTATTATCTATGCACAGTCACTTTACCCCTCTACCTACATGTACAGTGCCTTCGGAAATAATTCAGACCCATTGATTTTTGTTCCACATTTTGTTACATTACAGCCTTATCCCGTAAATAAATGTTTACAAATGTATATGAAAAAATGTACATACGTTTTCAGACCCTTTACTATGAGACTTGAAATTGAGCTCAGGTGCGTCCTGTTTCCATTGATCATCCTTCAGATGTTTCTCCAACTTGATTGGAGTCCACCTGTGGTAAATCCAATTGATTGGACATGATTTGGAAAGGCACACACCTGTCTATATAAGGTCCCACAGTTGACAGTGCACGTCAGAGTAAAAACCAAGCCATGAGGTCGAAGGAATTGTGTGAAGGCACAGATCTGGGAAGGGAACCAAAAAATTTCTGCCTCACCGAAGGTCTCCAAGAATACATTGGCCTCCATCATTCTTAAATGGGACTAGTTTGGAACCACTAAGACTCTTCCTAGAGCTGGCCGCCCAGCCATATTGAGCAATCATGGGAGAAAGGCCTTGGTCTCGGGAGGTGACTCTGACAGAGCTCTAGAGTTCCTCTGTGGAGATGGGAGAACCTTCCAGAAGGACAACCATCTCTGCAGCATTCCACCAATCAGGCCTTTATGGTAGAGTGGCCAGACGGAAGCCACCCTCAGAAAAAGGCACATGACAGCCCACTTGGAGATTTCCAAAAGGCACCTAAACTCTCAGACCATGAGAAACAAGATTCTCTGGTCTGATGAAACCAAGATTGAACTCTTTGGCCTGAATGCCAAGCATCACTTCTGGAGTTAACCTGGCACCATCCCTACGGTGAAGCATGGTGGTGGCAGCATCACTTCTGGAGTTAACCTGGCACCATCCCTACGGTGAAGCATGGTGGTGGCAGCATCACTTCTGGAGTTAACCTGGCACCATCCCTACGGTGAAGCATGGTGGTGGCAGCATCACTTCTGGAGTTAACCTGGCACCATCCCTACGGTGAAGCATGGTGGTGGCAGCATCACTTCTGGAGTTAACCTGGCACATCCCTACGGTGAAGCATGGTGGTGGCAGCATCACTTCTGGAGTTAACCTGGCACCATCCCTACGGTGAAGCATGGTGGTGGCAGCATCACTTCTGGAGTTAACCTGGCACCATCCCTACGGTGAAGCATGGTGGTGGCAGCATCACTTCTGGAGTTAACCTGGCACCATCCCTACGGTGAAGCATGGTGGTGGCAGCATCACTTCTGGAGTTAACCTGGCACCATCCCTACGGTGAAGCATGGTGGTGGCAGCATTCCCATTGCTTGGAAGGCAGCCACAGTTCATATTTTATTTAAAGGGGGAGATCAAGCTGATCCTAACTGTTATAGGCCTATTTCTATTTTGCCCTGTTTATCAAAAGTGTTGGAAAAACTTGTCAATAATCAACTTTCTGTCTATAGTATTCTCTCTGGTATGCAACCTGGTTTCCGCTCAGGTTATGGATGTGTCACTGCAACCTTAAAGGTCCTCAATGACGTCATCATTGCCGTTGGTTCTAAGCGATATTGTGCTGCTATTTTTATTGAATTGGCCAAAGCTTTTGATACGGTAAACCATTCCATTCTTGTGGGCCGGCTAAGGAGTTTTGGTGTCTCTGAGGGGTCTTTGGCCTGGTTTGCTAACTACCTCTCTCAAAGACTGCAGTGTATAAAGTCAGAAAATCTGCTTTGTCAGCCACTGCCTGTCACGAAGGGAGTACCCCAATGCTCAATCCTAGGCCACACACTCTTCTCAATTTACATCACCAACATAGCTCAGGCAGTAGGAAGCGCTCTCATCCATTGATATGCAGATGATACAGTCTTATACTCAGCTGGCCCCTCCTCGGATTTTGTGTTAAATGCTCTACAACAAAGCTTTCTTAGTGTCCAACAAGCATTCTCTACCCTTAACCTTGTTCTGAACACCTCCAAAACAAAGGTCATGTGGTTTGGTAAGAAGAATGCCCCTCTCCCCACAGATGTTTACTACCTCTGAGGGTTTAGAGCTTGAGGTAGTCACCTCATACAAGTACCTGGGAGTATGGCTAGATGGTACACTGTCCTTCTCTCGGCACAAATCAAAGCTGCAGGTTAAAATTAAATCTAGACTTGGTTTCCTCTATTGTAATCGCTCCTCTTTCACCCCAGCTGGCAAACTAACCCTGATTCAGATGACCATCCTACCCATGCAAGATTACAGAGACATAATTTATAGATCGGCAGGAAAGGGTGCTCTCGAGCAGCTAGATGTTTTTTACCATTCGGGTATCAGGTTTGCCACCAATGCTCCTTATAGAACACATCACTGCACTCTACTCCTCTGTAAACTGGTTATCTCTGTATACCTGTCGCAAGTTGATGCTTATTTATAAAATCCTCTTAGGCCTCACTCCCCCCTATCTGAGATATCTACTGCAGCCCTCATCCTCCACATACCTGTTCTGCCAGTCACATTGTGTTAAAGGTCCCCAAAGCACACACATCCCTGGGTCGCTCCTCTTTTCAGTTCGCTGCAACTAGCGACTGGAACGAGCTGCAACAAACACTCAAACTGGACAGTTTTATCTCCATCTCTTCATTCATAGGCTCAATCATGGACACTCTTACTGACAGTTACTCGTGTCTGCTTTGTGTGATGTATTGTTGTCTCTACCTTCTGGACCTCTGTGCTGTTGTCTGTGCCCAATAACGTTTGTACCATGTTTTGTGCTGCTGCCATGTTGTGTTGCTGCCATGTTGTTGTCATGTTGCTACCATGCTGTGTTTTCATGTGTTGCTGCCTTGCTATGTTGTTGTCTTAGGTCTCTCTTTATGTAGTGTTGTCTCTCTTGTTGTGATGTGTGTTTTGTCCTATATTTATATTGTATTTAAAAATATATATTTATATATTCCCAGGCCCCTGTCCCCGCAGGAGGCCTTTTGCCTTTTGGTAGGCCGTCGTTGTAAATAATACGTTTTCCTTAACTGACTTGCCTAGTTAAATAAAGGTTAAATAAAACAGAAGAAAATATAAAATCCTGCTGTGGGGATGTTTTTCAGCGGCAGGGACTGAGAGACTAGACAGTATCTAGGCAAAGATGAACGGAGCAAAGTACAGAGAGATCCTTGATGAAAACGTGCTCCAGAGCGCTCAGAACCTCAGACTGGGGGGGCGAAGGTTCACCTTCCAACAGGGCAGCCAAGAGAATGCAGGAGTGGCTTGAACCCAAAATCAAATCAAAATCCAACCTGATCGAACATCTCTGGAGAGACCTGAAAATATCTGTGCAGCGACGCTCCCCATCCAACCTGACAGAGCTTGAGAGGATCTGCAGAGAAGAAGTGGGAGAAACTCCTTAAATCTGCCAAGCTTGTAGCGTCGTACCCAAGAAGACTCAAGGCTGTAATTGCTGCCAAAGGTGCTTCAACAAAGTACTGAGTAAATGTGATATTTCTGTTTTTTTATTTTGTATAAATTACCAAAAATATTTGAAATCCAGTTTTTGCTTCTTCATTGGTATTGTGTGCAGATTGATGAGAGGGGAAAAAAACAATTTAATACGTTTTAAAATAAGGCTGTCACCTAACAAAATGGAGAAAAAGTCAAGGGGCCTGAATACTTCCCGAAGGCACTGTACATATTACCTCAATTACCCTGACTAACCCGCACATTGACTCAGTACCAAAAGTAGTGCACTATATAGGGAATAGTCTGTCATTTGGGATGCCCAGCCCATGCTGTATTACTAGCAGTGTGTGATCTGTCCGACAAAACATGACGGTTTGAGAATAGAATGGTACCTAATCCATGAACATATTCAAAACACCGGCAAGACATTCTGGGAAGGAATGGAATCGCAGGGGAGCTGGGATGGTTTGTGGATTGTATTACTGAAACAAATACATCTCAATACTGTCATGTTCAAATACATATACCACCCGGACTGTATACGTTCAAATGTACTGGGAGCGTATGATATGTTTTGTAGTGTAATGTCACCAGAACCAACCAACCAACCAACCACACCCCAGAGGCAAGTGTAGAGATAGATAATCTGTTTTTTGTGGCTGAGGACTTTCCTCTTAAACTAAATGGCTTTAAGAACTGTCATGCGTGTGGTTAAAATCACTCTGCGTCCGTGCTGGTTACAGAATGTAGTCCTAGATTCTAGTTCTGGAATACTACATGAAGGAATTTAGAGTTTAAAGGTGGAGAATATGACTCAGTTTTCCAATAGAGAGAACAGACCCGAGGCAGTCATTGTCCTCTCCTTTCGCTCCTAGGTTTTAAGAGAAGTGTTACTGTCATGAAATTTCCAGATTGTCTACCCAATCAAATAACATTCAGCTCAGACAATCACACATAGACATGTGCCACCAGGGGTCTCTTCACAGTCCCCAAGTCCAAAACAAATTCACAGCAGTGCACAGTATTATACAGAGCCATGATCACGTGGAACTCCCTTCCAATCTCCAATTACTCAAGCAAAGAGGAAAATGACCAAAAATAAATAAATGAAACATTTCATGGAACGGAGGGACTGTGAGGTGACATGCACACAGACAAACTAACACAGACACACTAACACACAGACACACTAACACAGACACACTAACACACAGACACACTAACACACAGACACACTAACACACAGACACACTAACACACAGACACACTGACACACAGACACACTAACACACTGACACACAGACACACTAACACACAGACACACTAACACACAGACACACTAACACACAGACACACTAACACACAGACACACTAACACACAGACACACTAACACACAGACACACTAACACACAGACACACTAACACACAGACACACTAACACACTAACACACTGACACACAGACACACTAACACACAGACACACTAACACACAGACACACTAACACTAACACACAGACACACTAACACACAGACAAACTGACACACTAACACACAGACACACTAACACAGACACACTAACACACCGACACACTAACACACAGACACACTAACACAGACACACTAACACACCGACACACTAACACACCGACACACTAACACACTGACACACAGACACACTGACACACAGACACACTGACACACAGACACACTGACACACAGACACACTAACACACAGACACACTAACACACAGACACACTAACACACAGACACACTAACACTAACACACAGACACACTAACACACAGACACACTAACACACAGACACACTAACACACAGACACACTAACACACTAACACTGACACACAGACACACTAAAACAGACACACAGACACACGGACACACTAACACTGACACACTAACACACTGACACACTAACACACTAACACTGACACACTAACACTGACATACTAACACACTAACACTGACATACTAACACACTAACATACTAACACCCTCACCCCCTCTCCCCCCCCCCCTCATCCTCTCCCCTCCCACACCCACTCAGTCACAATACATTTTTCATAACTGTGTTTGTGTATCACAGGCGGTTGGTGGCATCTTAATTGGGTAGGACAGGCTCGTGGTAATGGCTGGAGCAGAATATGTAGAATGGTATCAAATACATCAGACACATGGTTTCCATTTGCTCCGTTCCAGCCATTATAATGAGCTGTCGTCCCCTCATCAGCCTCCGCTGGTGTGTCTGTGAACAATACGGAACAATACGATGCTCCCTGTCTTAGGGGGAAGGGTGCTTTCCTTGTAATCACATCTGGCGTGTACAACAGTCTTTATTTGTCTTCTTCATCTTGTACCATGAACTAAATCATACGTACCTCTGAACAGCAGATGACTGTCTGGCGATCCTGCTTTCTAGTCTTTAGAACGAGAGAAAAACATCTGAAAATCTCAACATTGAAGAAGTTGGTCTTTTTATATTCGTTGCTAACCAGCATCAATAAAGTTAGTGTCTACAGATGGCAGTTTCTCAAACCTCACCTTGGGAATCCACAGCCATTCCATATATTCAACTATTTACTCAAGCTTTTGACTACTTGTTGAAAGAAGAGCTAGTTCAGGGTTACAACAAAATTGTGAAATATTTTTGTGGTCCTAAATATTTTGGGGGGGGGGGGTTTATGTCCTCATAAAGACATCGTTTGTGACTGTATGTTTTCCTCTGTTGTTTCAGGATAGCACGGGCATGAAGCTATGGAAGAAGAGGTGGTTTGTGCTGTCTGATATGTGTCTGTACTACTACAGAGGTGAGTGATGTCCCTGAACACCAAACAGATATGTTTTTGTATGTTTTTTTTGCGTAATATTCCAAATGCCTGTATTGCAAGTATATCAAATGTATTTTATATTTTTTTATTTTATGAGCGTTTTTATGTTCTCTTGTTGTCATTTTGGTCTCATTTCCTTCGCTCCTTCTGTGCTGTGTGCACCTTCCCCGTTTACACCAGAGATGTGTATATAATGACAAGATGCTCATGTCTCCGCCCTAACAATGGGAGTTGTTGTCCCAAAGGCGGGAAGGCAGGCGACAAGCTTAGGTCCAAAATAAACCCATAGAAACACATGGGGCTTATTTTGGACAGATGTTGGTGTGTGTGAAACCTCTCGCTTTGTCTCTTCATCTCTGTTTCCACAGACACACCAAGCCACTCCCACCTGCCACTCATGCCAATAAAGTTGAAAGATCAATTCTCCCTTTCTGACAGGCGATTTAGACTCACTATTTGCATTTGAGGTTTGGTCCAATAGAATGGGTCATATGGACACCCGAAACACAACACACAGAGACATTATTATACTGTAATAGAGGAAAGTTAGCCTTAATAATGTTAGCCTTAATAATGATACCATGTTTATGTCTCAACTCCTCAAACTGCGTGCAGAACAGACACGACTAAAACAGGAGTATCAATGAACATTCTATTCATGAAAAGGAATGCATTTTAGCCACATACTGTTATCCTCGCTGTACGTGTTTTATAAATGTCCAATAAGCAATACAACACAATTATATAAGGAATTGGCAACTCGTTCTCATTCTGAGCAACTGTTCTACCTTGTTATCTAGCAGATAGATCCTTGTTAGCTAGCAAATAGATCCTTGTTAGCTAGCAGATAGATCCTTGTTAGCTAGCAGATAGATCCTTGTTAGCTAGCAAATAGATCCTTGTTAGCTAGCAAATAGATCCTTGTTAGCTAGCAGATAGATCCTTGTTAGCTAGCAAATAGATCCTTGTTAGCTAGCAAATAGATCCTTGTTGGCTAGCAGATAGATCCTTGTTAGCCAGCAAATAGATCCTTGTTAGCTAGCAAATAGATCCTTGTTGGCTAAACTTGAAATATAAAGATTAGCTGGCTAATCATTAGCACGTGGGCTTGTGCTTGAGAGATTGTTTAAGACCTGTGTTCATTTTCTATAATGTCTGCTGCAAGATGTCGGTCATTAGTGAAAGTGCATTATGCAGGGTTCTGGTTACATTAGTAACAAAAAGGGCATTTTCATAAACAGACTTGAAAGCCAGATCAGTGATTATTGCTAAAAAAGCAGGTTAAACTATTTTGATGAAATAATAAAATGATTAGTGGGTCTGATGGTTGTGGAAGGTTTATATTTAGCCTGGCTATAACTTCACACGTCCTGAATTCATTATAATATATGCAGTGTATTTTACCTTTAATTGTACAACAAAGCTTATATAGAGAGAAAAAAACACAAAAAAACGAGCAGTACGTATATCGTGAATGGCCCATAAGTTTGAAAAAACAGAGACATGGTTTTTTAGGCCATATCGCCCAGTCTGTACGACCTTGATTCCCTGAAGGATGGAATAAGAGAACACTCAGCTATGGTGTGTTTTTCCCAGACTGAAAGGGAATCTGTGAATTTGTGGTACAGAAGAGGCATTTTCTTCATGGTGTCTTGAATCTATTAACAGCCGTGTCTACGGCCACCTGTGGTCGCATTGCTTCCTGGTGTTGTGATGCTGTCGTTTAGCCATGTCTCTGTGTTTATAGCATAGCTTTGTAACACACGCATGCACACACAGACACACACTCGACAATGGCAGAAGTCAGTCAAGCGCTTCGATGGGGGCACAGAGTTCATGACCTCTATGCCGGTGCTCCACTCTGCCGACGTGTAAACACCCCCTCCCCCGCACCCCCATGTCTGTCTGGCCACAGCATTTTTCACCGCTCGCCACCCAGGGTTTTGTCTGTCAGGGACTGAAAGGGAAAGCGGGAGGGAGGGCAGACAGACATCAGGAATAACACAGACGTGTCATCTTAGTGCTCAGCATAATGATGTATGTCCACACAAAGAGAGCAGCTATCTGTCTGGACGGGCTTCAGGCCACAGTTACAGATAGACTCTAGAGCCAACAGCAGACCGACACTACAGTGCAGTCCCCATTCGTACGGCTCTGATATCTTCTTTCTACATTGTCCTTTGCAGCACAGCTCCAGTAACTATGATGGATGCGTAACCAGACCAGCTCAGTGCAGCTCGGCTCGGCTTAGTTGTGTGAAAAGGGCCTTCTGTACTGTAGCTACTTAACCCGGATCATTAATTTACAGCCAGTGTGGCCTTTTTTTGTGAGGAAAGAGACTCTGAAACTCTCTGAACAGCTGTGTCAATATTTAATGGATCTGACCATTTGTAGAGCGTGACAGAGATTCAGTCAATAGCAGATCAAATGGAGAGCCAGTAGCCCACGTTGTGTTGCTGTTCCCTGTTGGCCGGACACTATGAGAGAAGGAGGAAGCCCCATTTTAATCATTGTGTTTATGAGCAGAAAACCCCCCCAATCTGGACTGGGACACTGACAGAGAAGCAGGGAAAGAGATTATCTTTCCTGCACTCTTCCTTGCCCTGGAATCGTGACGGGACCTCGATGAAGGGCATGTGACAGCCGATTGACCCTGTCTGCCGACCGGTCAATGCATTGCAGTCTGCACTTGCAGCGGGCACACGCAGACCCGAAACCAGACAGTGATGGAGGAGGTGAAGATGGACTCAACGAATGATGCGTAAAACCGGATCAGGATTGACTGGGAGATTTTGAGTTTTTTCAGCTGCTGCAAGTAGTACATCAGCTGGTGTGCCTTCTTGGTGACTGCTGTGATGTTGTCCTTCCACTAGAGGCTGTGATGCTGTCCTCCCACTAGAGGCTGTGATGCTGTCCTCCCACTAGAGGCTGTGATGCTGTCCTCCCACTAGAGGCTGTGATGTTGTCCTCCCACTAGAGGATGTGATGTTGTCCTCCCACTAGAGGCTGTGATGCTGTCCTCCCACTAGAGGCTGTGATGTTGTCCTCCCACTAGAGGCTGTGATGTTGTCCTCCCACTAGAGGCTGTGATGCTGTCCTCCCACTAGAGGCTGTGATGCTGTCCTCCCACTAGAGGCTGTGATGTTGTCCTCCCACTAGAGGCTGTGATGCTGTCCTCCCACTAGAGGATGTGGTGCTGTCCTCCCACTAGAGGCTGTGATGTTGTCCTCCCACTAGAGGATGTGATGTTGTCCTCCCACTAGAGGCTGTGATGTTGTCCTCCCACTAGAGGATGTGATGTTGTCCTCCCACTAGAGGCTGTGATGTTGTCCTCCCACTAGAGGCTGTGATGTTGTCCTCCCACTAGAGGCTGTGGTGTTGTCCTCCCACTAGAGGATGTGATGTTGTCCTCCCACTAGAGGCTGTGATGTTGTCCTCCCACTAGAGGCTGTGATGCTTTCCTCCCAGTAGAGGCTGTGATGTTGTCCTCCCACTAGAGGATGTGATGCTGTCCTCCCACTAGAGGCTGTGATGCTTTCCTCCCAGTAGAGGCTGTGATGTTGTCCTCCCACTAGAGGCTGTGATGTTGTCCTCCCACTAGAGGATGTGATGCTGTCCTCCCACTAGAGGATGTGGTGCTGTCCTCCCACTAGAGGCTGTGATGTTGTCCTCCCACTAGAGGCTGTGATGTTGTCCTCCCACTAGAGGCTGTGATGTTGTCCTCCCACTAGAGGATGTGATGCTGTCCTCCCACTAGAGGATGTGATGCTGTCCTCCCACTAGAGGATGTGATGTTGTCCTCCCACTAGAGGATGTGATGTTGTCCTCCCACTAGAGGATGTGATGTTGTCCTCCCACTAGAGGCTGTGATGCTGTCCTCCCACTAGAGGCTGTGATGCTGTCCTCCCACTAGAGGATGTGATGCTGTCCTCCCACTAGAGGATGTGATGCTGGCATCCCACTAGAGGATGTGATGCTGGCATCCCACTAGAGGATGTGATGCTGGCATCCCAGTAGATACTGTCCTCCCACTAGAGGCTGTGATGCTGTCCTCCCACTAGAGGATGTGGGAGATGATGGTCCCCAGGAAGTTGAATGATTCAGCCGTGCTAACCCCCAGGAAGTTGAATGATTCCTCCGTGCTAACCCCCAGGAAGTTGAATGATTCCTCCGTGCTAACCCCCAGGAAGTTGAATGATTCCGCCGTGCTAACCCCCAGGAAGTTGAATGATTCCTCCGTGCTAACCCCCAGGAAGTTGAATGATTCCGCCGTGCTAACCCCCAGGAAGTTGAATGATTCCGCCGTGCTAACCCCCAGGAAGTTGAATGATTCCTCCGTGCTAACCCCCAGGAAGTTGAATGATTCCGCCGTGCTAACCCCCAGGAAGTTGAATGATTCCTCCGTGCTAACCCCCAGGAAGTTGAATGATTCAGCCGCGCTAACCCCCAGGAAGTTGAATGATTCCTCCGTGCTAACCCCCAGGAAGTTGAATGATTCCTCCGTGCTAACCCCCAGGAAGTTGAATGATTCCTCCGTGCTAACCCCCAGGAAGTTGAATGATTCCTCCGTGCTAACCCCCAGGAAGTGAGGGGATGGAGAGAGAGAGAAAGAGGCTGAGAGGGAGAGAAGGTTGGAGAGGAGGCGGAGGGATGGAGAGAGAGAGAAAGGGGCTGAGAGGGAGAGAAGGATGGAGAGGAGGCGGAGGGATGGAGAGAGAGAGAGAAAGAGGCTGAGAGGGAGAGAAGGATGGAGAGGAGGCGGAGGGATGGAGAGAGAGAGAAAGAGGCTGAGAGGGAGAGAAGGTTGGAGAGGAGGCGGAGGGATGGAGAGAGAGAGAGAAAGAGGCTGAGAGGGAGAGAAGGATGGATAGGAGGCGGAGGGATGGAGAGAGAGAGAGAAAGAGGCTGAGAGGGAGAGAAGGTTGGAGAGGAGGCGGAGGGATGGAGAGAGAGAGAGAAAGAGGCTGAGAGGGAGAGAAGGTTGGAGAGGAGGCGGAGGGATGGAGAGAGAGAGAAAGAGGCTGAGAGGGAGAGAAGGATGGAGAGGAGGCGGAGGGATGGAGAGAGAGAGAGAAAGAGGCTGAGAGGGAGAGAAGGTTGGAGAGGAGGCGGAGGGATGGAGAGAGAGAGAGAAAGAGGCTGAGAGGGAGAGAAGGTTGGAGAGAGAGAGAAAGAGGCTGAGAGGGAGAGAAGGTTGGAGAGGAGGCGGAGGGATGGAGAGAGAGAGAAAGAGGCTGAGAGGGAGAGAAGGTTGGAGAGGAGGCGGAGGGATGGAGAGAGAGAGAAAGGGGCTGAGAGGGAGAGAAGGATGGAGAGGAGGCGGAGGGATGGAGAGAGAGAGAGAAAGAGGCTGAGAGGGAGAGAAGGATGGAGAGGAGGCGGAGGGATGGAGAGAGAGAGAAAGAGGCTGAGAGGGAGAGAAGGTTGGAGAGGAGGCGGAGGGATGGAGAGAGAGAGAGAAAGAGGCTGAGAGGGAGAGAAGGTTGGAGAGAGAGAGAAAGAGGCTGAGAGGGAGAGAAGGTTGGAGAGGAGGCGGAGGGATGGAGAGAGAGAGAAAGAGGCTGAGAGGGAGAGAAGGTTGGAGAGGAGGCGGAGGGATGGAGAGAGAGAGAAAGGGGCTGAGAGGGAGAGAAGGATGGAGAGGAGGCGGAGGGATGGAGAGAGAGAGAGAAAGAGGCTGAGAGGGAGAGAAGGATGGAGAGGAGGCGGAGGGATGGAGAGAGAGAGAAAGAGGCTGAGAGGGAGAGAAGGTTGGAGAGGAGGCGGAGGGATGGAGAGAGAGAGAGAAAGAGGCTGAGAGGGAGAGAAGGATGGAGAGGAGGCGGAGGGATGGAGAGAGAAAGAGGCTGAGAGGGAGAGAAGGATGGAGAGGAGGCGGAGGGATGGAGAGAGAGAGAGAAAGAGGCTGAGAGGGAGAGAAGGTTGGAGAGGAGGCGGAGGGATGGAGAGAGAGAGAGAAAGAGGCTGAGAGGGAGAGAAGGTTGGAGAGAGAGAGAAAGAGGCTGAGAGGGAGAGAAGGATGGAGAGGAGGCGGAGGGATGGAGAGAGAGAGAAAAAGAGGCTGAGAGGGAGAGAAGGATGGTGAGCAGAACAGGCTGGAGGAAACAGATATATCCTGGAGCCAGGCCTCTCAGTGGGAGCTGCAGGACAGCCAGCTTTCTTTCTACTTCCTGTTCTGTATGGTATTGTACCAACTAGAGGCCACACAGAGTTCAGCTTCCTCAACATCTCCACCTCTCAGCCTCGGTCTACATACAAAAAACTACTCAACGAAAGTCTCAACCCTCTCTCTGGCGCTCTCTTTCTCTCTCCACTTTCTCTCCACTTTTGTCTTTCTTTCTTTTCTTTCTTTCTCTCTTTCTCTCAGACCTCTCCCACCTCTCCCCACCCTGTAACACTAGCCATGGTTGTGTTGCAATGCTGAGTCCCTGGCCGTGTTGTTCTTTTGCATAACTGTCTTGTTTTGAATTGTGTTTGTTTATTTGGTTGTTCAATGATTCCGTGTGGAGACTAGAGCAACAGCCCCTGTAGGCTGGATGGATGTAGTAGAGGGTGTTCGCATCTATGCTTCCTGTAGCTTATGCCTCACAGACAACACACACACACACACACACACTTCCACCCAGTATGGTCTCTCAGCTGGACATAATAAGGCTTAGTGAGAGTTATTTCTCTGCTGGAGTTTAATCAATGGACAGATGCTAATCTCTTCCTCCCTGTCACTGGGTCCTGTTGTTCTCTTCTGACCAGAGAACGAATGCCAGTGCTGTTGCTGCCTTGTTTATATGGTGACGATCACAGCATCCCTCTCTTTCTCCTGGTGTTCCTCTCAGCTATGTACATGTTGTGTCCGGATGTTTTGTTCTTGTAGAGGTTTGTTCTTAGCCTGGTCCCACATCTGTGTGTGCTGTAAAGCTAACCGTTCTTTGGGACGCAAGGCGACACAAACAGATGTGGGACCAGGCTAGAGTTGTGTAGTTTCTGGGATGGGGGATGGAGAATGGGGTTCAACTTGTCACATGAAGTCCTGTAATACCTCATGTAAGCCCTCTAATACTCATTTTGCTATGCAAAGTCTCAAAAGACATTTCAAACATGTAGTACCTGGATAGTTTGAACTAGATCTATCCTACCTTAATGACCTAATCCTCCTGTTTAGGAAGAGGTCTATCCTTACCTCAATGACCTAATCCTCCTGTTCAGGAAGAGGTCTATCCTCACCTTCTGACCTAATCCTCCTGTTCAGGAAGAGGTCTATCCTCACCTTAATGACCTAATCCTCCTGTTCAGGAAGAGGTCTATCCTTACCTTCTGACCTAATCCTCCTGTTCAGGAAGAGGTCTATCCTTACCTTAATGACCTAATCCTCCTGTTCAGGAAGAGGTCTATCCTCACCTTAATGACCTAATCCTCCTGTTCAGGAAGAGGTCTATCCTCACCTTAATGACCTAATCCTCCTGTTCAGGAAGAGGTCTATCCTTACCTTCTGACCTAATCCTCCTGTTCAGGAAGAGGTCTATCCTTACCTTCTGACCTAATCGTCCTGTTCAGGAAGAGGTCTATCCTCACCTTATTGACCTAATCCTCCTGTTCAGGAAGAGGTCTATCCTCACCTTAATGACCTAATCCTCCTGTTCAGGAAGAGGTCTATCCTTACCTTAATGACCTAATCCTCCTGTTCAGGAAGAGGTCTATCCTCACCTTAATGACCTAATCCTCCTGTTCAGGAAGAGGTCTATCCTTACCTTCTGACCTAATCCTCCTGTTCAGGAAGAGGTCTATCCTAACCTTCTGACCTAATCCTCCTGTTCAGGAAGAGGTCTATCCTCACCTTAATGACCTAATCCTCCTGTTCAGGAAGAGGTATATCCTTACCTTCTGACCTAATCCTCCTGTTCAGGAAGAGGTCTATCCTCACCTTAATGACCTAATCGTCCTGTTCAGGAAGAGGTCTATCCTCACCTTCTGACCTAATCGTCCTGTTCAGGAAGAGGTCTATCCTCACCTTAATGACCTAATCCTCCTGTTCAGGAAGAGGTCTATCCTCACCTTAATGACCTAATCGTCCTGTTCAGGAAGAGGTCTATCCTCACCTTCTGACCTAATCGTCCTGTTCAGGAAGAGGTCTATCCTCACCTTCTGACCTAATCCTCCTGTTCAGGAAGAGGTCTATCCTTACCTTCTGACCTAATCGTCCTGTTCAGGAAGAGGTCTATCCTTACCCTCTGACCTAATCGTCCTGTTCAGGAAGAGGTCTATCCTCACCTTAATGACCTAATCCTCCTGTTCAGGAAGAGGTCTATCCTCACCTTAATGACCTAATCCTCCTGTTCAGGAAGAGGTCTATCCTCACCTTAATGACCTAATCCTCCTGTTCAGGAAGAGGTCTATCCTTACCTTCTGACCTAATCCTCCTGTTCAGGAAGAGGGATCTGTGTCACAGCAGCAGTAGCTGCTACATAAACAAACTGTTGAAGGTCAAACGAGGTTCTGCATATCATGTTTTGTTTCCTGTTTGTTTTTGTTTCCTTCAGATGAGAAAGAGGAGGGTATACTCGGCAGCATCCTCCTGCCTAGCTTTCGTATATCTATGCTGTCTGTCGACGACCACATCAACAGGAAATATGCCTTCAAGGTCAGTACTCGCTACTTGTTTTCAAGCGGGGCTACAGTAGTTGATGCTTTATATTTGATGTCTGAGATTCCAGAGCTAAGAGGAAACAAGTGAGAGATTTATTAGAAGGTGGAAAATGCCAGTTGGTTTGGATTTGTCTGGGAGTGGTCCGAGTGAGGGGCCTAATTGGACGAGCCTAATGGGAGGGATATGTAACCTGAAAACTATCTGTTATTGGCAGAGAGGTTTGAAACTCTTTTTTTAATTGGTCTATTAACTTATACCGCCTGGTGATATTGCCAGGCTGGCCAAAACTCCATCCCACCAAAACAGGCTGCAATTTCAGACTTTTCAAACAGCTCTGACACAAAAAATGGCATTATCATAATTTTCACAATATATACTGAGTGTCCAAAACATTAAGAACACCTTCCTAATATTGAGTTGCACACCCACCTTTTTGCCTTTTAGAACAGTCTTTATTCGGACCTCCCGAGTGACGCAGCAGTCTAAGGCACTTGATGCGTCACTACAGACCTATGTTCGATCCCAGGCTGTGTCACAGTCGGCCGTGCCCGGGAGACCCATGAGGCGGTGCGCAATTGGCACGGTGTCGTCCGGGTTAGGGGAGGGTTTGGCCGGCCGGGATATCCTTGTCCCATCTCACTCTAGCGACTCCTTGTGGCGGGCGTCTGCAAGCTGACTTCCGGTCGCCAGCTGGACGGTGTTTCCTCCGACACATTGGTGCGGCTGGCTTCCGGGTTAAGCAAGCAGTGTGTCAAGAAGCACACTGGCTCGGCTTGGCAGGGTCGTGTTTCGGAGGACGTATGGCTCTCGACCTTTGCCTCTCCCGAGTCCGTAGGGGAGGTGCAGCGATGGGACAAGACTGTAACTACCAATTGGATACCACGGAATTGCGGAGAAAAAGGTGTAAAACAAAACAAACAAAAAACTGTCTTAATTCATCAGGGCATGGACTCTACAAGGTGTCGAAAGCGTTCCACAGGGATACTGGCCCATGTTGACTCCAATGCTTCCCGCAGTTGTGTCAAGTTGTCTGGATGTCCTTTGGTTGGTGGAACATTCTAGATACACACAGGAAACCCAGCAGTGTTGCAGTTCTTGACACAAACCGGTGGGCCTGGCACCTACTACCATACCCTGTTCAAAGGCACTTAAATATTTTGTCTTGCCCATTCAACCTCTGAATGGCACACAGGCACAATCCATGTCTCAATTGTCTCAAGGCTTAAAAATAATTATTTAACCTGTCTCCTCCCCTTCATCTACACTGATTTTGAAGTGGATTTAACAAGTGACATCAATAAGGGATCATAGTTATCACCTTGATTCACCTGGTCAGTCTGTCATGGAAAGAGGTGTTCTTTATGTTTTGTACACTCAGTGTATATAAAACACAGGCAAATCTTGTTTTTGACTGCACTGGGCCTTTAAGCATTGTTAGTAAGCTAAGAGTTTAGTTTGGGTTGCAAAGGGAGGGTTTACAGTGCATACGGAAAGTATTTAGACCCCATGACTTTTCCCCCCATTTTGTTACTTTACAGCCTTAAGTCTAAAATTGATTAAATGTCCCCTCCCCCCTCCTCAATCTACACACAATACCACATAATGACGAAGCAAAAACAGGGTTTTAGAAATGTTTGCAAATGTTTTTTTTTTTTTACATAAGTGTTCAGACCCTTACATAAGTGTTCAGACCCTTTACTCAGTACTTTGTTGATGCACATTTTGCAGCGAGTCTTCTTGGGTATGACGCTACAAGCTTGGCACACCTGTATTTGGGGAGTTTCTCCCATTCTTCTCTGCAGATCCTCTCAACCTCTGTCAGGTTGGATGTGGACCGTTGCTGCACAGCTATTTTCAGGTCTCTCCAGAGATGTTCGATCGGGTTCAAGTCCGGACTCTGGCTGGGCCACGCAAGGACATTCAGAGACTTGTTCCGAAGCCACTCCTGTGTTGTCTTTGCTGTGTGCTTAGGGTCGTTGTCCTGTTGGAAGATGAACCTTCACCCCAGTCTGATGTCCGGAGCGCTTTGGAGCAGGTTTTCATCAAGGATCACTCTGTACTTTGCACCGTTCATCTTTCCCTCGATCCTGACTAGTCTCCCAGTCCCTGCCGCTGAAAAACACCCCAACAGCATGATGCTGCCACCACCATGCTTCACCGTAGGGATGGTGCCAGGTTTCCTCCAGACGTGACGCTTGGCATTCAGGCAAAAGAGTACAATCTTGGTTTCATCCGACCAGATAATCTTATTTCACATGGTCTGAGAGTCTTTAGGTGCCTTTTGGCAAACTCCAAGCAGGCTGTCATGTGCCTTTTACTGAGGAGTGGTTTCTGTCTGGTTTTCCCTGACCAAGGCCCTTCTTCGCCGGTTGCTCAGTTTGGCCGGGTGGCCAGCTCTAGAAAGAGTCTTGGTGGTTCCAAACTTCTTCCATTTAAGAATGATAGAGGCCACTGGGTTCTTGGGGACCTTCAATGATGCAGAAATGTTTGGGTACTCTTCAACAGATCTGTGCCTCGACACAAGCCTGTCTCAGAGCTCTACAGACAACTCCTTTGACCTCATGGCTTGGTTTTTGCTCTGACATGCACTGTCAACTGTGGGACCTTATATAGACAGGTGTGTGCCTTTCCAAATCATGTCCAATCAATTGAATTTACCACAGGTGGACTCCAAACAAGTTGTAGAAACATCTCAAGGATGATCAATGGAAACAGGATGCACTTGAGCTCAATTTCAAGTCTCATAGCAAAGGGTCTGAATACTTATGTAAATAAGGTATTTCTGTTTTTTGTGTTTTTATAGATTTGCACAAAAAAAATCTAAATCTATTTTCACTTTGTCATTATGGGGTATTGTGTGTAGATTGAGTATTTTTATTTATTTAATCAATTTTAGAATAAGGCTGTAACCTAACAAAACGTGAAAAAAGTCAAGGGGTCTGAATACTTTTCGAATGCACTGTATTTCTGGAAACTTTCGGAGTTTACCAGTGAGCTGCCAGTATTTTGGTATCTTTCGAGGATTTTATGTACTCTAATACAAAACTCTAATACAAAACTCTAATACAAAACTCTAATACAAAACTCTAATACAAAACTCTAATACAAAACTCTAATACAAAACCATCTAATGTCTCTTTTGGGTACTTCAGATTATCACAAGTATCTGTAATTATCTCTGGCCTTATCACATGTAAAATATAGGAAATTGTTAAATAAGATGTAAAAAAAAAAATAGAATGACAAATCTATAAAACATTATCTTAAATATTAACCATCAACTTAGTGAATACCGTTGGTGTTTTAATGTCACTGTTTAATCATGAATATCCTTTTTATTTGTTTTACAAGTTTTATTTATTTTGCAATGTCAATATGTATTTGTTGTCAATGTTTCGCCGTCAAGACTTGTGGCGGTTGTGACGAGCTGCAGAGCTAATATTTTTTTTTAAATGCCATTGTTGATTACGTGCTTATTTCATTAATTTGGCTATTTTCTCTTGAACCATATGGTCTATCCACTAGAAACTCAAGGACAATAAAACATGAATACTATATATTAATAAAACATGTTTTAAGATATTCAAGTATAAATGACCAAAGTTACGATAGATTGCCATCGATTTTTTTGTTAATTACCAAAAAATGACTGAAGATTCCGGTAACTTTAGTAAATTACCGGTAGTTTTGCAACCTTCGTCTGGGTCAAAGAGAGGAAAAATAAGGCTTGTTTTTTGGCATGTACCGCTACTGCTTTAAGCATTGTTAGTAAGCAGCAGAAGCTACAGCATAACGTTTCGCTCCAATAGCCTCTCGGAGTCCTGCGGCAACCAGTTGTATTTAATTTAATGGCGTCTCTCTCAGTGCTGTGGCTTTCTCTCTGGTCTGGTTCCTTTACAAAGCCAGAGGGAGGGAGTGACGAGGGTTTGGCTCAGCCCTGCCAAGCAGCACAGACACACACAGACGCCCAGGAGTCTGCCCGAGCTTGGTCTCTCGAACCAACCACACAGACTCAAGTTTCCATTTCCTCAGAGAGAGAAGGGGAAGAGCGCGAGATGAGGGAGAGGAGGAAGAAACAGAGCTCTGCATGACTCCTGTAGTTCTATAATATTTATAGCAGCATTTCACATAATGCAAATGTAAATGTAAATGACGATAACTCGGCTGTATGCCAGTCATGTTAAAAGGGTACAAATTAGATTTTCACAGGTTACAGTTTTTCACACTTGAAAAGGCAAATTCCTTCCTTTTCCTCCTGAAAAGATTGTGTTAACATGTGAACTTTATATTTTTATACACTTTATATACACATATTTTTTAACCTACCCTTTAACATGTGAGGAGAATAACATGTTTACTCCTCACATGTCAATTGCAGATTCACATGTGAAAACACAAGAGACACTATATGTTCACATGTGAATCTGCAATTGACATGTGAGGAGAAAACATGTTATTCTCCTCACATGTTAAAAAGGTAGGTTGCATAAATATAACCACATGTAACATATCGATTTGCATTAGAATATGCATCAAAAGTCTCAGTGCAAAGTTACACCTTTATTTTTACTATTATTATCATTATAAAAATAAAAAATACCAGACAAACCGGTCCCACTTCAAAGCTAGCTTCTCGTTTTTGGGCCACAATTGAGTCGTAACCCCATCCTTGTGGCTATTACTGCACTAGCTACGAATGACGGAAAAGTACTACGACACTCACTTGCTCGACTACCAAACACACAGGAAAAGAGGAGATGCAGTTTTATATGGTTATATGGTTTCTTCTAAGTGGATGTACATAGTGGCTCACCAGCGCCAACACTTGGTTTGGAATGTAATTACATGCTAGCATGGCTAATAGCTAATGCTAGCATGGCTAATAGCTAATGCTAGCCAGCTGGAACTAGCTTGGTGTAGCACCGGTTCTCATATTACGTTGAGAAATAGTGCATTCTGGGTAGTTCCGAAGATATCCGGAAATAACTTAATAAATATGTAAAAAAAACCGCTAAAACATAACTAACCAGATGGTGACAACTAAGTTACTAAGTCTTTGTGACCACATTGTTGTTGTTACATTGGTGAGTAAAAACTCTTGCTTCCTTCCCTTTAAACTCTCCATATTCCTGTCTCTTGTGGCGAACATGGCAGTTTCAACAAGTCCCGTATTCCTCACTGACTGTTGTTACAAATTCATTTATGGATGGCAAAGGAATGACTGCCTTTTGTTTGTCAGGCTCTGGTAAACAGGATATTGGGGAAAAAAGATTACTCATTCAATGTGTTCTTGTCTGTCTCTCTCTGCTGTCTTCCACGCGCACACTAACAATGCCTTGGTTTTGTCTATTGTGAGCGGATCTTGAGTGAGGAGAATCGGCCGCCAGTTTACCAGTCCAAGTGTTGCATGGTAAGTCCTGAGTCCTGATTCCATATTAGGTATGCACATCTTATGAGTCATGGGTTTAGATAGCCTACACGGGTGAGGGTGGTGTGGATATCCACAGCCCACTGATTCTCACGTTCTTCACCTGCTGTCAGACATCATTTTCTCTCCCAAAATATACATCTGCTCAAGCAGGGAGGAAATAAACTAGTCGCTGATGCTGTCAAAACGAATGACCAGCGCTCCATAAGAAGTACATGAAGACGTGTGTGTGCGTGCGTGCGTGTGCGTGCGTGCGTGTGTGTGTGTGTGTGTCTTAAAGTAATGATGGACTGTTGTTTCTCTTTGCTTATTGAAGCTGTTCTTGCCATAATATGGACTTGGTCTTTTACCAAATAGGGCCATCTTCTGTATACCACCCTTACCTTGTCACAACACAACTGATTAGCTCAAATGCATTAAGAAGGAAATAAATTCCACAAATTAACTTTGTAGGCCGTCACTGTAAATAATAATTTTTTCTTAACTGACTTGCCTAGTTTAAATAAAGGTTAAATAAAATAAAAATAGAAAACAAGGCACATCTGTTAATTGAAATGCATTCCAGGTGACTACCTCATGAAGCTGGTTGAGAGAATGCCAAGAGTGTGCAAAGCTGTCAAGACAAAG
>NC_052327.1:54166053-54188553 GCF_016432855.1 Salvelinus namaycush | reverse complement strand
GTTAATTTCTTTGCCAAATTTTTTGCAGTTTTTCTTTAGTGCCTTATTGCAAACAGGATGCATGTTTTGGAATATTTTTATTCTGTACAAGCTACCTACTTTACACTGTCAATTAGGATAGTATTGTGGACTAACTACAATGCTGTTGATCCATCCTCTGGTTTATCTTATCACAGCCATTAAACGATGTACCTGTTTTAAAGTCACCATTGGCCGCATGGTGAAATCCCTGAGCGGTTTCCTTCCTCTCTGGCAACTGAGTTAAGAAGGACGCTTGTATCTTTGTAATGACTGGGTGTATTGATACACCATCTGAAGTGTAATTAATCATTTTTACCCATCTACCAATAGGTGCCATTCTTTGTGAGTCATGTTAAACACTAATATTGCACACAGAGTGAGTCCATGCAACTTATTATGTGACTTGTTAAGCACATTTCTACTCCTGAACTTATTTAGGCTTTCCATAACAAAGGGCTTGAATACTTATTGACTCAAGACATTTCAGCTTTTCATTTTTTATTAATTTGTAAAAATGTCAATAAACATAATTCCACTATTGTGTGTCGACCAGTGACACAAAATGTAAATGTAATACATTTTAAATTCACGCTGTAACACAACACAATGGAAGGTACTGTATACCATATGGTAATATACAGTACATGTATCATTACTAGTGGCGACTTTGTTAATTGTACATTGGAGCTGTAGTCTTCGTAAACACCAGTTATTCCAGAAAGAGACATGTTGTCATTCTGCCATTTGATGAAAGTTCAAAATGTCATCGTTTCACTTTAGCTGAACGGTGCTGGAGACCAGAGCCCAGGGGAGATGATGACCAACCCCCAGCCCCATCGGACCCCCTCTATCCAGGGCAGCATGACCCCCACCACCCCCCAGTACCCCCACGGGGAGCCTGAACCCAGGACCCTGACCAGGACCAACTCCATGCAGCAGCTGGAACAGTGGGTCCGCACACAGAGAGTACGCAACCAGGATGATGACACACACAGGTGGGTGTGGATGTGTGAGGGTGGGGGGGTGGGTTTTACGTTTTTGGACTTGCCAGATAGTGAAATATTGACTCTTTCCCTAGATGGAACAAAATATTAGAGACAGAAAGATTAGAGACTTTTCATATCCCAGTCCAGTGATGTATTGTATTAGAGTCTGCTCTGAGTCCAGTGATGTATTGTATTAGTCTGATCTGAGTCCAGTGATGTATTGTATTAGACTGATCTGAGTCCAGTGATGTATTGTATTAGTCTGCTCTGAGTCCAGTGATGTATTGTATTAGTCTGATCTGAGTCCAGTGATGTATTGTATTAGAGTCTGCTCTGAGTCCAGTGATGTATTGTATTAGTCTGATCTGAGTCCAGTGATGTATTGTATTAGTCTGCTCTGAGTCCAGTGATGTATTGTATTAGTCTGATCTGAGTCCAGTGATGTATTGTATTAGTCTGATCTGAGTCCAGTGATGTATTGTATTAGTCTGCTCTGAGTCCAGTGATGTATTGTATTAGTCTGCTCTGAGTCCAGTGATGTATTGTATTAGTCTGATCTGAGTCCAGTGATGTATTGTATTAGTCTGATCTGAGTCCAGTGATGTATTGTATTAGTCTGATCTGAGTCCAGTGATGTATTGTATTAGAGTCTGATCTGAGTCCAGTGATGTATTGTATTAGAGTCTGTTCTGAGTCCAGTGATGTATTGTATTAGTCTGCTCTGAGTCCAGTGATGTATTGTATTAGTCTGATATGAGTCCAGTGATGTATTGTATTAGTCTGATCTGAGTCCAGTGATGTATTGTATTAGTCTGCTCTGAGTCCAGTGATGTATTGTATTAGTCTGCTCTGAGTCCAGTGATGTATTGTATTAGAGTCTGATCTGAGTCCAGTGATGTATTGTATTAGAGTCTGATCTGAGTCCAGTGATGTATTGTATTAGAGTCTGATCTGAGTCCAGTGATGTATTGTATTAGTCTGATCTGAGTCCAGTGATGTATTGTATTAGTCTGCTCTGAGTCCAGTGATGTATTGTATTAGAGTCTGATCTGAGTCCAGTGATGTATTGTATTAGTCTGATCTGAGTCCAGTGATGTATTGTATTAGTCTGATCTGAGTCCAGTGATGTATTGTATTAGAGTCTGATCTGAGTCCAGTGATGTATTGTATTAGAGTCTGATCTGAGTCCAGTGATGTATTGTATTAGTCTGCTCTGAGTCCAGTGATGTATTGTATTAGTCTGATCTGAGTCCAGTGATGTATTGTATTAGTCTGATCTGAGTCCAGTGATGTATTGTATTAGAGTCTGATCTGAGTCCAGTGATGTATTAGTCTGCTCTGAGTCCAGTGATGTATTGTATTAGAGTCTGATCTGAGTCCAGTGATTTATTGTATTAGAGTCTGCTCTGAGTCCAGTGATGTATTGTATTAGTCTGCTCTGAGTCCAGTGATGTATTGTATTGGTCTGATCTGAGTCCAGTGATATATTGTATTAGAGTCTAATCTGAGTCCAGTGATGTATTGTATTAGTCTGCTCTGAGTCCAGTGATGTATTGTATTAGAGTCTGCTCTGAGTCCGGTGATGTATTGTATTAGAGTCTGATCTGAGTCCAGTGATGTATTGTATTAGAGTCTGATCTGAGTCCAGTGATGTATTGTGTTAGTCTGATCTGAGTCCAGTGATGTATTGTATTGGTCTGATCTGAGTCCAGTGATGTATTGTATTGGTCTGATCTGAGTCCAGTGATGTATTGTATTAGAGTCTGATCTGAGTCCAGTGATGTATTGTATTAGAGTCTGATCTGAGTCCAGTGATGTATTGTATTAGAGTCTGCTCTGAGTCCAGTGATGTATTGTATTAGTCTGATCTGAGTCCAGTGATGTATTGTATTGGTCTGCTCTGAGTCCAGTGATGTATTGTATTAGTCTGCTCTGAGTCCAGTGATGTATTGTATTAGAGTCTGATCTGAGTCCAGTGATGTATTGTATTAGAGTCTGTTCTGAGTCCAGTGATGTATTGTATTAGTCTGATCTGAGTCCAGTGATGTATTGTATTAGTCTGATCTGAGTCCAGTGATGTATTGTATTAGTCTGCTCTGAGTCCAGTGATGTATTGTATTAGAGTCTGCTCTGAGTCCAGTGATGTATTGTATTAGTCTGATCTGAGTCCAGTGATGTATTGTATTGGTCTGATCTGAGTCCAGTGATGTATTGTATTAGAGTCTGATCTGAGTCCAGTGATGTATTGTATTAGAGTCTGATCTGAGTCCAGTGATGTATTGTATTAGAGTCTGATCTGAGTCCAGTGATGTGTTGTATTAGTCTGATCTGAGTCCAGTGATGTATTGTATTAGTCTGATCTGAGTCCAGTGATGTATTGTATTAGTCTGATCTGAGTCCAGTGATGTATTGTATTAGTCTGATCTGAGTCCAGTGATGTATTGTATTAGTCTGATCTGAGTCCAGTGATGTATTGTATTAGAGTCTGATCTGAGTCCAGTGATGTATTGTATTAGTCTGATCTGAGTCCAGTGATGTATTGTATTAGTCTGCTCTGAGTCCAGTGATGTATTGTATTAGTCTGATCTGAGTCCAGTGATGTATTGTATTAGAGTCTGATCTGAGTCCAGTGATGTATTGTATTAGAGTCTGATCTGAGTCCAGTGATGTATTGTATTAGTCTGCTCTGAGTCCAGTGATGTATTGTATTAGTCTGATCTGAGTCCAGTGATGTATTGTATTAGTCTGATCTGAGTCCAGTGATGTATTGTATTAGTCTGATCTGAGTCCAGTGATGTATTGTATTAGTCTGATCTGAGTCCAGTGATGTATTGTATTAGTCTGCTCTGAGTCCAGTGATGTATTGTATTAGTCTGCTCTGAGTCCAGTGATGTATTGTATTAGTCTGATCTGAGTCCAGTGATGTATTGTATTAGTCTGATCTGAGTCCAGTGATGTATTGTATTAGTCTGATCTGAGTCCAGTGATGTATTGTATTAGTCTGATCTGAGTCCAGTGATGTATTGTATTAGTCTGATCTGAGTCCAGTGATGTATTGTATTAGTCTGATCTGAGTCCAGTGATGTATTGTATTAGTCTGCTCTGAGTCCAGTGATGTATTGTATTAGTCTGATCTGAGTCCAGTGATGTATTGTATTAGTCTGATCTGAGTCCGGTGATGTATTGTATTAGATCAATAATGTATTCTTCTTCTGTTAGCCTGCATCCTCTGACAGGAGAGGGAGAGAGGGAAGTGAACTTGTCTTGGCCCATTGTTAGAAATGATGAATCACACCACAGCATCTATAGACAGACCGCAGGGGTTTGTGTGTGTTTAAAGCCAGTCAGCCGGGATCCTGTTTCTCTCTCTCATCATTAACCTGCTACTGTACCTGTCCTGTTTCTCTCATCATTAACCTGCTACCGTACCTGTCCTGTTTCTCTCTCTCATCATTAACCTGCTACCTTACCTGTCCTGTTTCTCTCTCTCATCATTAACCTGCTACCTTACCTGTCCTGTTTCTCTCTCTCATCATTAACCTGCTACCTTACCTGTCCTGTTTCTCTCTCTCATCATTAACCTGCTACCTTACCTGTCCTGTTTCTCTCTCTCATCATTAACCTGCTACCTTACCTGTCCTGTTTCTCTCTCTCATCATTAACCTGCTACCTTACCTGTCCTGTTTCTCTCTCTCATCATTAACCTGCTACCTTACCTGTCCTGTTTCTCTCTCTCATCATTAACCTGCTACCGTACCTGTCCTGTTTCTCTCTCTCATCATTAACCTGCTACCGTACCTGTCCTGTTTCTCTCTCTCATCATTAACCTGCTACTGTACCTGTCCTGTTTCTCTCTCTCATCATTAACCTGCTACCGTACCTGTCCTGTTTCTCTCTCTCATCATTAACCTGCTACCTTACCTGTCCTGTTTCTCTCTCTCATCATTAACCTGCTACCGTACCTGTCCTGTTTCTCTCTCTCATCATTAACCTGCTACCGTACCTGTCCTGTTTCTCTCTCTCATCATTAACCTGCTACCGTACCTGTCCTGTTTCTCTCTCTCATCATTAACCTGCTACCGTACCTGTCCTGTTTCTCTCTCTCATCATTAACCTGCTACCGTACCTGTCCTGTTTCTCTCTCTCATCATTAACCTGCTACCGTACCTGTCCTGTTTCTCTCTCTCATCATTAACCTGCTACCGTACCTGTCCTGTTTCTCTCTCTCATCATTAACCTGCTACCGTACCTGTCCTGTTTCTCTCTCTCATCATTAACCTGCTACCGTACCTGTCCTGTTTCTCTCTCTCATCATTAACCTGCTACTGTACCTGTCCTGTTTCTCTCATCATTAACCTGCTACCGTACCTGTCCTGTTTCTCTCTCTCATCATTAACCTGCTACTGTACCTGTCCTGTTTCTCTCTCTCATCATTAACCTGCTACTGTACCTGTCCTGTTTCTCTCTCTCATCATTAACCTGCTACCATACCTGTCCTGTTTCTCTCTCTCATCATTAACCTGCTACCGTACCTGTCCTGTTTCTCTCTCTCATCATTAACCTGCTACTGTACCTGTCCTGTTTCTCTCTCATCATTAACCTGCTACTGTACCTGTCCTGTTTCTCTCTCTCATCATTAACCTGCTACCATACCTGTCCTGTTTCTCTCTCTCATCATTAACCTGCTACCTTACCTGTCCTGTTTCTCTCTCTCATCATTAACCTGCTACTGTACCTGTCCTGTTTCTCTCTCTCATCATTAACCTGGTACCGTACCTGTCCTGTTTCTCTCTCTCATCATTAACCTGCTACCTTACCTGTCCTGTTTCTCTCTCTCATCATTAACCTGCTACCGTACCTGTCCTGTTTCTCTCTCTCATCATTAACCTGCTACCGTACCTGTCCTGTTTCTCTCATCATTAACCTGCTACCGTACCTGTCCTGTTTCTCTCTCTCATCATTAACCTGCTACCGTACCTGTCCTGTTTCTCTCTCTCATCATTAACCTGCTACCGTACCTGTCCTGTTTCTCTCTCTCATCATTAACCTGCTACTGTACCTGTCCTGTTTCTCTCTCTCATCATTAACCTGCTACCGTACCTGTCCTGTTTCTCTCTCTCATCATTAACCTGCTACCGTACCTGTCCTGTTTCTCTCTCTCATCATTAACCTGCTACTGTACCTGTCCTGTTTCTCTCTCTCATCATTAACCTGGTACCGTACCTGTCCTGTTTCTCTCTCTCATCATTAACCTGCTACCTTACCTGTCCTGTTTCTCTCATCATTAACCTGCTACCTTACCTGTCCTGTTTCTCTCTCTCATCATTAACCTGCTACCTTACCTGTCCTGTTTCTCTCTCTCATCATTAACCTGCTACCGTACCTGTCCTGTTTCTCTCTCTCATCATTAACCTGCTACCTTACCTGTCCTGTTTCTCTCTCTCATCATTAACCTGCTACCGTACCTGTCCTGTTTCTCTCTCTCATCATTAACCTGCTACTGTACCTGTCCTGTTTCTCTCTCTCATCATTAACCTGGTACCTTACCTGTCCTGTTTCTCTCTCTCATCATTAACCTGCTACTGTACCTGTCCTGTTTCTCTCTCTCATCATTAACCTGCTACCTTACCTGTCCTGTTGCTCTCTCTCATCATTAACCTGCTACTGTACCTGTCCTGTTTCTCTCTCTCATCATTAACCTGCTACTGTACCTGTCCTGTTTCTCTCTCTCATCATTAACCTGCTACCTTACCTGTCCTGTTTCTCTCTCTCATCATTAACCTGCTACCGTACCTGTCCTGTTTCTCTCTCTCATCATTAACCTGCTACCTTACCTGTCCTGTTTCTCTCTCTCATCATTAACCTGCTACCTTACCTGTCCTGTTTCTCTCTCTCATCATTAACCTGCTACCTTACCTGTCCTGTTTCTCTCTCTCATCATTAACCTGCTACTGTACCTGTCCTGTTTCTCTCTCATCATTAACCTGCTACCTTACCTGTCCTGTTTCTCTCATCATTAACCTGCTACCGTACCTGTCCTGTTTCTCTCTCTCATCATTAACCTGCTACCGTACCTGTCCTGTTTCTCTCATCATTAACCTGCTACCGTACCTGTCCTGTTTCTCTCTCTCATCATTAACCTGCTACCTTACCTGTCCTGTTTCTCTCTCTCATCATTAACCTGCTACCGTACCTGTCCTGTTTCTCTCATCATTAACCTGCTACCTTACCTGTCCTGTTTCTCTCATCATTAACCTGCTACCGTACCTGTCCTGTTTCTCTCTCTCATCATTAACCTGCTACCTTACCTGTCCTGTTTCTCTCTCTCATCATTAACCTGCTACCTTACCTGTCCTGTTTCTCTCTCTCATCATTAACCTGCTACCTTACCTGTCCTGTTTCTCTCATCATTAACCTGCTACCGTACCTGTCCTGTTTCTCTCTCTCATCATTAACCTGCTACCTTACCTGTCCTGTTTCTCTCATCATTAACCTGCTACCGTACCTGTCCTGTTTCTCTCTCTCATCATTAACCTGCTACCTTACCTGTCCTGTTTCTCTCTCTCATCATTAACCTGCTACCGTACCTGTCCTGTTTCTCTCATCATTAACCTGCTTCCTTACCTGTCCTGTTTCTCTCATCATTAACCTGCTACCGTACCTGTCCTGTTTCTCTCTCTCATCATTAACCTGCTACCGTACCTGTCCTGTTTCTCTCTCTCATCATTAACCTGCTACCGTACCTGTCCTGTTTCTCTCATCATTAACCTGCTTCCTTACCTGTCCTGTTTCTCTCTCTCATCATTAACCTGCTACCGTACCTGTCCTGTTTCTCTCTCTCATCATTAACCTGCTACCTTACCTGTCCTGTTTCTCTCTCTCATCATTAACCTGCTACCGTACCTGTCCTGTTTCTCTCTCTCATCATTAACCTGCTACCTTACCTGTCCTGTTTCTCTCTCTCATCATTAACCTGCTACTGTACCTGTCCTGTTTCTCTCTCATCATTAACCTGCTACCGTACCTGTCCTGTTTCTCTCTCATCATTAACCTGCTACCGTACCTGTCCTGTTTCTCTCATCATTAACCTGCTACCGTACCTGTCCTGTTTCTCTCTCTCATCATTAACCTGCTACCGTACCTGTCCTGTTTCTCTCTCTCATCATTAACCTGCTACCTTACCTGTCCTGTTTCTCTCTCTCATCATTAACCTGCTTCCTTACCTGTCCTGTTTCTCTCTCTCATCATTAACCTGCTACCGTACCTGTCCTGTTTCTCTCATCATTAACCTGCTACCTTACCTGTCCTGTTTCTCTCTCTCATCATTAACCTGCTACCGTACCTGTCCTGTTTCTCTCTCTAATCATTAACCTGCTACTGTACCTATCCTGTTTCTCTCTCTCATCATTAACCTGGTACCGTACCTGTCCTGTTTCTCTCTCTCATCATTAACCTGCTACCGTACCTGTCCTGTTTCTCTCTCATCATTAACCTGCTACTGTACCTGTCCTGTTTCTCTCTCTCATCATTAACCTGCTACCGTACCGAGTGCCTTAAGCACAGTTCAACAGCAGAAGACTCTATAAATCTCTGAATAAACTTTTTATTTTTCCAAAACACTGCAATTTAAAGTTGAGAAAGCTGAAACCTCATTGGCAACTCTTGCTCATAATAGCTTACTTTTATTGCCACAAGACTAAAATGTAGACAAACAGTAACTACTGTAACCCTAAGACCCTGCAGCAGTCGAAAGGGCCGATCTGTAATCGTGAGTTCATCTATGCTTTTGCATGTAATTGTGCCGCCAAAATCAGTGAGCAAGGCTTCCTCCAAGCCAAACAGAACCAGTGAAGACATTAATGGATGCCGTAAAACCACAGAGCCGCTGAGGTAAACAAAGGCTGTACAGAGAAACGACTGACAGAGAAACGACTGACAGAGAGACGACTGACAGAGAAACGACTGACAGAGAAACGACTGACAGAGAAACGACTGCCAGAGAGACGACTGACAGAGAAACGACTGACAGAGAAACGACTGACAGAGAGACGACTGACAGAGAGACGAATGACAGAGAGACGACTGACAGAGAGACGACTGACAGAGAGACGAATGACAGAGAGACGACTGACAGAGAGACGACTGACAGAGAGACGACTGACAGAGAGACGACTGACAGAGAGACGACTGACAGAGAAACGACTGACAGAGAAACGACTGACAGAGAGACGACTGACAGAGAGACGACTGACAGAGAGACGACTGACAGAGAGACGACTGACAGAGAGACGACTGACAGAGAGACGACTGACAGAGAAACGACTGACAGAGAAACGACTGACAGAGAAACGACTGACAGAGAAACGACTGACAGAGAGACGACTGACAGAGAGACGACTGACAGAGAAATGACTGACAGAGAAACGACTGACAGAGAAACGACTGACTAACAGACTGCTCATCAGGCATCAGGGTTGTGTTCATTAGGCACCAAATTGAAGAAAAACCCCGACTGAATTCCTCATATATTTGTTGTTGTTGTTTGTTCCTTGTTGTTTTCTCCAGCTAAAACACTATGTTTATTATTATTGGCATAAAATGTCCTCCCCGCTCCACCGTAGTCGTCGCGTTATACTAATGTCGTCTTGCATGATGCTCAATTTCCTCTGTGTTCAGTTTGTTGTCTACAGTCTGTTATTCTGTAAGTGAAGTTAGTTGGCTGCTCTCTGTCTGACTCTGTCTGACTCTGTCTGACTCTGATGTTGCTGCGAATGTGGAGCTGTTCAGAATCACAACCTTGTTGGTGGAATAATCCGATTTTTTCCCTAAAGGGCTGTTGCTTCTCTCTCTTTCTGTCAAGTATGTGAGTGTGTGTGTGTGAGAGAGAGAGATGCACAAAGAGACACACGTGGTTCGCATTCAACCGATTCACACACCGTGGTGTGTTTAATCATATCTGTTACACTCATACATCTGGCTGCTGACAAAGTATTCACGTTAGCAGGCTAATGGGTCATAGCATCTAATGAACTCTCTCACCACAAGGTCAGGCTAAATATATCCTCTGAAGTTCAGCATGGAAAATGGGTCTATAACCGACTGTGTTACCCTCCAGGAAAATAATTTCACTGCCATTTGATGTCTGACTGTGATGTGGGCAGTCTGTTAGATTAACCCCCCCCCCCCCACCACCACTGCCATCTGATGTCTGACTGTGATGTGGGCGGTCTGTTAGATTAACCCCCCCCCCCCCCCCCACTGCCATTTGATGTCTGACTGTGATGTGGGCAGTCTGTTAGATCCCCCCCCCACTGCCATTTGATGTCTGACTGTGATGTGGGCGGTCTGTTAGATTAGCCCCCCCCCCCCCCCCCCCCCCACTGCCATTTGATGTCTGACTGTGATGTGGGCAGTCTGTTAGATTAACCCCCCCCCACTGCCATTTGATGTCTGACTGTGATGTGGGCAGTCTGTTAGATCCCCCCCCCCCCCTCCACTGCCATTTGATGTCTGACTGTGATGTGGGCAGTCTGTTAGATTAACCCCCCCCACTGCCATTTGATGTCTGACTGTGATGTGGGCAGTCTGTTAGATTCCCCCCCCCCCCCCCCCCCTCCACTGCCATTTGATGTCTGACTGTGATGTGGGCAGTCTGTTAGATTAACCCCCCCCCCCACCACCGCTGCCATCTGATGTCTGACTGTGATGTGGGCAGTCTGTTAGATTAACCCCCCCCCCCCCACCACCACTGCCATCTGATGTCTGACTGTGATGTGGGCAGTCTGTTAGATTAACCCCCCCCCCCCCCACCACCACTGCCATCTGATGTCTGACTGTGATGTGGGCAGTCTGTTAGATTAACCCCCCCCCCCCCACACCCTCCACCGCCATTTGATGTCTGACTGTAATGTGGGCAGTCTGTTAGATTACCCCCCCCCCCACCACCACCACTGTCATTTGATGTCTGACTGTGATGTGGGCAGTCTGTTAGATCCCCCCCCCCCCCCCCCACTGCCATTTGATGTCTGACTGTGATGTGGGCGGTCTGTTAGATTAACCCCCCCCCCCCCCCCACTGCCATTTGATGTCTGACTGTGATGTGGGCGGTCTGTTAAATTAACCCCCCCCCCCCCCCCCCCACTGCCATTTGATGTCTGACTGTGATGTGGGCGGTCTGTTAGATTAACCCCCCCCCCCCCCCCCCCCACTGCCATTTGATGTCTGACTGTGATGTGGGCAGTCTGTTAGATCCCCCCCCCCCCCCCCCCCCACTGTCATTTGATGTCTGACTGTGATGTGGGCGGTCTGTTAGATTAACCCCCCCCCCCCACCACCACCACTGTCATTTGATGTCTGACTGTGATGTGGGCAGTCTGTTAGATCCCCCCCCCCCCCCCCCCCACTGTCATTTGATGTCTGACTGTGATGTGGGCGGTCTGTTAGATTAACCCCCCCCCCCCCACTGCCATTTGATGTCTGACTGTGATGTGGGCAGTCTGTTAGATCCCCCCCCCCCCCCCCCCTCCACTGCCATTTGATGTCTGACTGTGATGTGGGCAGTCTGTTAGATTAACCCCCCCCCCCCCCCACTGCCATTTGATGTCTGACTGTGATGTGGGCAGTCTGTTAGATCCCCCCCCCACTGCCATTTGATGTCTGACTGTGATGTGGGCAGTCTGTTAGATCCCCCCCCCCACTGCCATTTGATGTCTGACTGTGATGTGGGCGGTCTGTTAGATTAGCCCCCCCCCCCCCCCCCCCACTGCCATTTGATGTCTGACTGTGATGTGGGCAGTCTGTTAGATTAACCCCCCCCCACTGCCATTTGATGTCTGACTGTGATGTGGGCAGTCTGTTAGATCCCCCCCCCCCCCTCCACTGCCATTTGATGTCTGACTGTGATGTGGGCAGTCTGTTAGATTAACCCCCCCCACTGCCATTTGATGTCTGACTGTGATGTGGGCAGTCTGTTAGATTCCCCCCCCCCCCCCCCCCCCTCCACTGCCATTTGATGTCTGACTGTGATGTGGGCAGTCTGTTAGATTAACCCCCCCCCCCACCACCGCTGCCATCTGATGTCTGACTGTGATGTGGGCAGTCTGTTAGATTAACCCCCCCCCCCCCACCACCACTGCCATCTGATGTCTGACTGTGATGTGGGCAGTCTGTTAGATTAACCCCCCCCCCCCCCACCACCACTGCCATCTGATGTCTGACTGTGATGTGGGCAGTCTGTTAGATTAACCCCCCCCCCCCCACACCCTCCACCGCCATTTGATGTCTGACTGTAATGTGGGCAGTCTGTTAGATTACCCCCCCCCCCACCACCACCACTGTCATTTGATGTCTGACTGTGATGTGGGCAGTCTGTTAGATCCCCCCCCCCCCCCCCCCACTGCCATTTGATGTCTGACTGTGATGTGGGCGGTCTGTTAGATTAACCCCCCCCCCCCCCCCCACTGCCATTTGATGTCTGACTGTGATGTGGGCGGTCTGTTAAATTAACCCCCCCCCCCCCCCCACTGCCATTTGATGTCTGACTAAGAGACTGGTGGAAACACAGTTGTGCTGTTGGCCTATAACACTGGCAACATAAAGCTGTGTCACACCAATTACAGTCCCCGGGCAACACATTACTGTGTCACACCAATTACAGTCCCCGGGCAACACAATACCGTGTCACACCAATTACAGTCCCCGGGCAACACATTACTGTGTCACACTAACTACAGTCCCCGGGCAACACAATACCGTGTCACACCAATTACAGTCCCCGGGAAAACACAATGCGGAGTCACACTAAATATAGTCCCCCGGGCAACACAACACTGTGTCACACCAATTAGCTTCCCCCAGCAGGGACAACACTGGCAACAACACTTTGTTACACCAATTACAGTCCCCTAGCTAGCCATGTCGGTCAGTACTTAAAGAGGGTAGCAAATCAAAAAAGGAATGTTGTACGAGTGTTCCTGAATTCACAGACACACTCTCCCCTTTAAGGACCCCTGCTTCAAAAACACAAGACTACAGTACTAACTACAAGTCAGGTTAGAAACGTCCTCTACTTATTAATAGGCTATAACAACGTCCCAACATCCAAGTCTCTGTAACTTTCGTAGACAGCAGAGAGTAAGGGAATACACACACACACACACACACACACACACACACACACACACACACACACACACACACACACACACACACACACACACACACACGACAGTGAGGAAGGGTTTAATCAGACAGTGAAACACACAGTACACATCATACAGTACTACTGTATATAAGCCATGCCTACATTGGTGGTATGACTTTCCAACCAATAGAGGAGACAGTAAAGTAAAAGCTGAATGAATAACAAGTGCTACATTAACAGTAACACAAACGCTACAAGGAAAGAGGTATTGTGAACGACCATGAGGGACTTGCAGGTTGCAAGACGGACCAACAGAAAAACCAACTGAAGTGGACGGCGATTAAAGAAAACAGCATTTAGCCGGCAGCGTTGGCCGGCCAAGACCTTACTCTGATGTGGTGCTGGTAGAGCTGAGGCCTGGGGGCTGAGTTCTCTATCAACGTGTGAATCGTCATGATTAAAGGCTGATTTTCCTTCACCTGGTAGTTTAGTGTGGAGGAGAGGATGAGGAGGAGCAATACGGGAAGTCAGATTAGAGCAGAGCAACACTCACTGACTGACAACGATGCTGCTAGTTCTGCTCGTCTCTATATGACAGACCACACACACACACACACAAAGATGACAAAATGAATAGAAACTAATATATAATAGAGTAAACACACTGTATTCCAAAATGTCACACGACATGGGAAATCCCCCAAAGACACACACACACAGGCTGGTTTTCACTGCAGACTTTCAAACTTCAAAACATTTCAAAAGTGAACCTACATGAGACGACATCTTGAACGCAGCGAGGAAAAATCAGAACTATTAGACAGGCATAAACATCCAGAAAAACAGACAGACAGACAGCAAGTCTGAAACGTGGCAGATAGATCAGTCCAATAGTAAAAGAGGGCGTTACCCCACCTGGTTGTCCAGATACATGAGGTTTCTTTGGAGATGATGAGACAGAATGTCGTTCTAGCGTCGGTCAGCAGTTCAGAGGAAAGAGAGAAGAGAAAGGAACGAGAGAAGAGAAAGGAACGAGAGAAAGAAAGAACAAGAAGAAAAGGAAACGGAGAAGAGAAAGGAACAAGGAAAGAGAGAAGAGAAAGGAACGAAGAAGAAAGGAAGAGAAGAGAAAGGAACGAGAGAAGAGAAAGGAAAGAGAGAAGAGAAAGGAAGAGAAGAGAAAGGAGAGAGAGAGAAAGGAAAGAGAAAAAGAAAGGAAGAGAGAAGAGAAAGAAAGGAGAAGAGAAAGGAATGAGAGAAGAGAAAGGAATGAGAGAAGGAGAAGGAACGAGAAAGGAGGAACGAGAGAAGAGAAAGGAACGAGAGAAGAGAAAGGAACGAGAGAAGAGAAAGGAACGAGAGAAGAGAAAGGAACGAGAGAAGAGAAAGGAACGAGAGAAGAGAAAGGAACGAGAGAAGAGAAAGGAACGAGAGAAGAGAAAGGAAAGAGAGAGAAAGGAAAGAGAGAAGAGAAAGGAAAGAGAGAAGAGAAAGGAATGAGAGAAGAGAAAGGAAAGAGAGAAGAGAAAGGAAAGAGAGAAGAGAAAGGAAAGAGAGAAGAGAAAGGAACGAGAGAAGAGAAAGGAACGAGAGAAGAGAAAGGAACGAGAGAAGAGAAAGGAACGAGAGAAGAGAAAGGAACGAGAGAAGAGAAAGGAAAGAGAGAAGAGAAAGGAAAGAGAGAAGAGAAAGGAACGAGAGAAGAGAAAGGAACGAGAGAAGAGAAAGGAAAGAGAGAAGAGAAAGGAAAGAGAGAAGAGAAAGGAACGAGAGAAGAGAAAGGAACGAGAGAAGAGAAGGACGAGAGAGAAGAAAGGAAGAGAGAGAAGGAAAGAGAGAAGAGAAAGGAAAGAGAGAAGAGAAAGGAAAGAGAGAAGAGAAAGAACGTGAGAAGAGAAAGGAACGAGAGAAGAGAAAGGAACGAGAGAAGAGAAAGGAACGAGAGAAGAGAAAGGAAAGAGAGAAGAGAAAGGAACGAGAGAAGAGAAAGGAAAGAGAGAAGAGAAAGGAATGAGAGAAAGAAAGGAACGAGAGAAGAAAGGACGGAGAAGAGAAAGAAAGAGAGAGAGAGAAGGACGAGAGAAGAGAAAGGAACGAGAGAAGAGAAGGAAGAGAGAAGAGAAGGAACGAGAGAAGAGAAAGGAGTGAGAGAAGAGAAAGGAATGAGAGAAGAGAAGGAAAGAGAGAAGAGAAAGGAACGAGAGAAGAGAAAGGAAAGAGAAAGAATGTGAGAAGAGAAAGGAACGAGAGAAGAGAAAGGAACGAGAGAAGAGAAAGGAACGAGAGAAGAGAAAGGAAAGAGAGAAGAGAAAGGAACGAGAGAAGAGAAAGGAACGAGAGAAGAGAAAGGAAAGAGAGAAGAGAAAGGAATGAGAGAAGAGAAAGGAAAGAGAGAAGAGAAAGGAATGAGAGAAGAGAAAGGAACGAGAGAAGAGAAAGGAACGAGAGAAGAGAAAGGAAAGAGAGAAGAGAAAGGAATGAGAGAAGAGAAAGGAACGAGAGAAGAGAAAGGAAAGAGAGAAGAGAAAGGAACGAGAGAAGAGAAAGGAACGAGAGAAGAGAAAGGAACGAGAGAAGAGAAAGGAGTGAGAGAAGAGAAAGGAATGAGAGAAGAGAAAGGAAAGAGAGAAGAGAAAGGAACGAGAGAAGAGAAAGGAAAGAGAAAGAATGTGAGAAGAGAAAGGAACGAGAGAAGAGAAAGGAACGAGAGAAGAGAAAGGAAGAGAGAAGAGAAGGAACGAGAGAAGAGAAGGGAACGGAGAAGAGAAAGGAGAGAGAAGAGAAAGAATGAGAGAAGAAAGGAAGAGAGAGAGAAAGGAATAGGAGAGAAAGAACGGAGAAGAGAAAGGAACGAGAAGAGAGAAAGGAAAGAGAGAAGAGAAGGAATGAGAGAAGAGAAAGGACGAGAGAAGAAAGGAACGAGAGAGAGAAAGAGAACGAGAGAAGAGAAAGGAACGGAGAAGAGAAAGATGGAGAAAGAAAGGTGAGAGAAGAGAAAGGAAAGAGAAAGAATGTGAGAAGAGAAAGGAATGTGAGAAGAGAAAGGAATGTGAGAAGAGAAAGGAAAGAGAGAAGAGAAAGGAAAGAGAGAAATGAGAGGAATGAGAGAAGAGGATTTTGATTTGATTAGGATCCCCATTCGCAGACGCCAATGGCGACAGCTAGTCTTACTGGGTTCCGAAACATAACGAAAAAGACATTACAGACTTTACAATTTACATCCAGTACATGTAAAAACATGAACATGTAGTGTGTGTATCGATCAGTTCCACATACATGTCAGTACATACACACAACAAGTAGGTCACATTAGATAGAAGAGGAGAGGAGGAAAAAGAGAAGAGGAGAGAGAGAAGATGTGAGGAAAGAGACAAGAGGAGGGAAGAGAGGAGAGGAAAGAGAGAAGAGGAGAGGAGAGAGAAGAGGAGAGGAGAGGAGAGAGAGAAGAGGAGAGGAGAGGAGAGGAAAGAGAGAAGAGGAGAGGAGAGGAGAGGAGAGGAGAGGAGAGGAGAGGAGAGGAGAGGAGATGAGAGGAGAGAGAAGAGGAGAGATGTGAGGAAAGAGACAAGAGGAGGGAAGAGAGGAGAGGAAAGAGAGAAGAGGAGAGGAGAGGAAAGAGAGAAGAGGAGAGGAGAGGAGAGGAGAGGAAAGAGACAAGAGGAGAGAAAAGAGAGAAGAGGAGAGGAAAGAGAGAAGAGGAGAGGAAAGAGACAAGAGGAGAGAAGAGGAGAGGAGAGAGAGAAGATGTGAGGAAAGAGAGAAGAGGAGAGGAAAGAGAGAAGAGGAGAGGAAAGAGAGAAAGAACAGAAGTGGAAAGAGAGAAGAGGAGAGGAAAGAGAGAAGAGGACAGAAGAGGAGAGGAAAGAGAGAAGAGGAGAGAAGAGAAGAGAAGATGAGAGGAGAGGAAAGAGAGAAGAGGAGAGGAAAGAGAGAAGAGGAGAGGAGAGAAGACGAGAAAAGAGGAGAGAAGAGGAGAGGAAAGAGAGAAGAGGAGAGGAAAGAGAGAAGAGGAGAGAAGAGGAGAGGAGGGGAAAGAGAGAAGAGGAGAAGAGAAGACGAGAAAAGAGGAGAGAAGAGGAGAGGAAAGAGAGAAGAGGAGAGGAGAGAGAGAAGAGGAGAGAGATAAAAGAGTGATCGAGGCAAAGGACAGTTAGGCATTAGAAACAGGCAGAAAGACAGAAAGAGAGACTTGCAAAAAGAGAGATAGGCAAAAAAGAAAGACAGGCAGAGAGAGAGGCAGAGAGAGACAGGCAGAGAGGAAGACAGGCAGAGAGGGAGACAGGCAGAGAGGGAGACAGGCAGAGAGGGAGACAGGCAGACAGCGATGCAGGCAGACAGCGAGACAGTCAGGACAAGACAATGTAAGGTAAATTATAGATAGATGGATACAAGGACAAACTGTTGGAGATGAGAAGGGGAATGGGCGTAGATCAGAGCCCTGCACGGGCATGAACTTTACACCCGAGCCCTACCCATGCCCAACGCTTAGGCCCTACCCTACCCAGGCCCAAATGCTTCTGTCAAATGTAAGGCCCTGCCCGGCCCGGCCCTGCCCGAAACCAGAAATAACGTCATCTCTTAGTAAATCCATTAGCTGATCCTCTCTGTCTGTCACTGGCTCCCTGTGCCTAGCTCGCTCTGCATGCGCTCTGCTCATGGCAGCTCTGAATCTGTGAGTATCCATAGCAACGGCTCAGCTTGGGCTGCTCCGCTCAATGAAGAGACAGGAGAGCAGTTAGCTACTTGTCATCACCCTAAACTCAGACAACTCAACATGATTATTTTCTGTGAAATAATCTCTCCCGCGTTATATCTTTAGGTTGAAGCACTTCTGACACCATGTTATGATCTTAGTCAGATATGACTGTACTGCAGCAGCAGCAGAGCAAATGGCTCAGCTTCAAAATGTTACCATAGTTATTGATGACAACAGGCCCTACCGTACCCTAGTTATTGATGACAACAGGCCCTACCGTACCCTAGTTATTGATGACAACAGGCCCTACCGTACCCTAGTTATTGATGTCAACAGGCCCTACCGTACCCTAGTTATTGATGACAACAGGCCCTACCGTACCCTAGTTATTGATGTCAACAGGCCCTACCGTACCCTAGTTATTGATGTCAACAGGCCCTACCGTACCCTAGTTATTGATGAGACAACAAGCCCTACCGTACCCTAGTTATTGATGACAACAGGCCCTACCGTACCCTAGTTATTGATGTCAACAGGCCCTACCGTACCCTAGTTATTGATGTCAACGGGCCCTACCGTACCCAGTTATTGATGTCAACAGGCCCTACCGTACCTAGTTTATTGATGTCAACAGCCCTACCGTACCCTAGTTATTGATGTCAACAGGCCCTACCGTACCCTAGTTATTGATGAGACAACCGATCCTACCGTGCCCTAGTTATTGATGTCAACAGGCCCTACCGTACCCTAGTTATTGATGACAACAGACCTTACCGTACCCTAGTTATTGATGAGACAACAGGCCCTACCGTACCCTAGTTATTGATGAGACAACAGGCCCTACCGTACCCTAGTTATTGATGAGACAACAAGCCCTACCGTACCCTAGTTATTGATGACAACAGGCCCTACCGTGCCCTAGTTATTGATGTCAACAGACCCTACCGTGCCCTAGTTATTGATGTCAACAGACCCTACCGTACCCTAGTTATTGATGTCAACAGGCCCTACCGTGCCCTAGTTATTGATGTCAACAGACCCTACCGTGCCCTAGTTATTGATGTCAACAGGCCCTACCGTACCCTAGTTATTGATGAGACAACAAGCCCTACCGTGCCCTAGTTATTGATGTCAACAGGCCCTACCGTACCCTAGTTATTGATGTCAACAGGCCCTACCGTACCCTAGTTATTGATGTCAACAGGCCTACCGTACCCTAGTTTTGATGTCAACAGGCCCTACCGTACCCTAGTTATTGATGTCAACAGCCTACCGTACCTAGTTATTGATGAGACAACAGGCCCTACCGTACCCTAGTTATTGATGAACACGCCCTACCGTACCCTAGTTTATTGATGTCAACAGGCCCTACCGTACCCTAGTTATTGATGTCAACAGGCCCTACCGTACCCTAGTTATTGATGTCAACAGGCCCTACCGTACCCTAGTTATTGATGACAACAGGCCCTACCGTACCCTAGTTATTGATGAGACAACCGATCCTACCGTGCCCTAGTTATTGATGTCAACAGGCCCTACCGTACCCTAGTTATTGATGTCAACAGGCCCTACCGTACCCTAGTTATTGATGTCAACAGGCCCTACCGTACCCTAGTTATTGATGAGACAACCGATCCTACCGTACCCTAGTTATTGATGAGACAACAGGCCCTACCGTACCCTAGTTATTGAGGAGACAACAGATCCTACCGTACCCTAGTTATTGATGAGACAACAGGCCCTACCGTACCCTAGTTATTGAGGAGACAACAGATCCTACCGTACCCTAGTTATTGATGAGACAACAGGCCCTACCGTACCCTAGTTATTGAGGAGACAACAGATCCTACCGTACCCTAGTTATTGATGAGACAACAGGCCCTACCGTACCCTAGTTATTGATGAGACAACAGGCCCTACCGTACCCTAGTTATTGATGTCAACAGGCCCTACCGTACCCTAGTTATTGAGTCAACAGGCCTACCGTACCCTAGTTATTGATGTCACAGCCCTACCGTACCCTAGTTATTGATGACAACAGGCCCTACCGTACCCTAGTTATTGATGTCAACAGGCCCTACCGTACCCTAGTTATTGATGAGACAACAGGCCCTACCGTACCCTAGTTATTGATGTCAACAGGCCCTACCGTACCCTAGTTATTGATGAGACAACAAGCCCTACCGTACCCTAGTTATTGATGACAACAGGCCCTACCGTACCCTAGTTATTGATGTCAACAGGCCCTACCGTACCCTGTATGATGAGACAACAAGCCCTACCGTACCCTAGTTATTGATGTCAACAGACTCTACCGTACCCTAGTTATTGATGTCAACAGGCCCTACCGTACCCTAGTTATTGATGTCAACAGGCCCTACAGTACCCTAGTTATTGATGTCAACAGGCCCTACAGTACCCTAGTTATTGATGACAACAGGCCCTACAGTACCCTAGTTATTGATGTCAACAGGCCCTACCGTACCCTAGTTATTGATGAGACAACAGGCCCTACCGTACCCTAGTTATTGATGAGACAACAAGCCCTACCGTACCCTAGTTATTGATGTCAACAGACTCTACCGTACCCTAGTTATTGATGTCAACAGGCCCTACCGTACCCTAGTTATTGATGTCAACAGGCCCTACCGTGCCCTAGTTATTGATGTCAACAGGTCCTACCGTACCCTAGTTATTGATGACAACAGGCCCTACCGTACCCTAGTTATTGATGAGACAACAAGCCCTACCGTACCCTAGTTATTGATGACAACAGGCCCTACCGTACCCTAGTTATTGATGTCAACAGGCCCTACCGTACCCTAGTTATTGATGACACAGGCCCTACCGTACCCAGTTATTGATGTCAACAGGCCCTACCGTACCCTAGTTATTGATGTCAACAGGCCCTACCGTACCCTATTTATTGATGAGACAACAAGCCCTACCGTACCCTAGTTATTGATGACAACAGGCCCTACCGTACCCTAGTTATTGATGTCAACAGGCCCTACCGTACCCTAGTTATTGATGTCAACGGGCCCTACCGTACCCTAGTTATTGATGTCAACAGGCCCTACCGTACCCTAGTTATTGATGTCAACGGGCCCTACCGTACCCTAGTTATTGATGTCAACGGGCCCTACCGTGCCCTAGTTATTGATGTCAACAGGCCCTACCGTACCCTAGTTATTGATGTCAACAGGCCCTACCGTACCCTAGTTATTGATGTCAACAGGCCCTACCGTACCCTAGTTATTGATGTCAACAGGCCCTACCGTACCCTAGTTATTGATGAGACAACAGGCCCTACCGTACCCTAGTTATTGATGACAACAGGCCCTACCGTACCCTAGTTATTGATGAGACAACAAGCCCTACCGTACCCTAGTTATTGATGTCAACAGGCCCTACCGTACCCTAGTTATTGATGTCAACAGGCCCTACCGTACCCTAGTTTATGATGTCAACGGGCCTACCGTACCCAGTTATTGATGTCAACAGGCCCTACCGTACCCTAGTTATTGATGAACAACAAGCCCTACCGTACCCTAGTTATTGATGTCAACAGACTCCTACCGTACCCTAGTTATTGATGTCAACAGGCCCTACCGTACCTAGTATTGATGTCAACAGGCCCTACATACCTAGTTATTGATGTCAACGCCCTCGTACCCTAGTTATTGATGTCAACAGGCCCTACCGTACCCTAGTTATTGATGTCAACAGGCCCTACCGTACCCTAGTTATTGATGAGACAACAAGCCCTACCGTACCCTAGTTATTGATGTCAACAGACCCTACCGTACCCTAGTTATTGATGACAACAGGCCCTACCGTACCCTAGTTATTGATGAGACAACAAGCCCTACCGTGCCCTAGTTATTGATGTCAACAGGCCCTACCGTGCCCTATATTTTGATGTCAACAGCCCTACCGTGCCTAGTTATTGATGTCAACAGACCCTACCGTGCCCTAGTTATTGATGACAACAGGCCCTACCGTACCCTAGTTATTGATGAGACAACAAGCCCTACCGTGCCCTAGTTATTGATGTCAACAGGCCCTACCGTACCCTAGTTATTGATGTCAACAGGCCCTACCGTACCCTAGTTATTGATGTCAACAGGCCCTACCGTACCCTAGTTATTGATGAGACAACAAGCCCTACCGTGCCCTAGTTATTGATGTCAACAGGCCCTACCGTACCCTAGTTATTGATGTCAACAGGCCCTACCGTACCCTAGTTATTGATGTCAACAGGCCCTACCGTACCCTAGTTATTGATGACAACAGGTCCTACCGGACCCTAGTTATTGATGTCAACAGGCCCTACCGTACCCTAGTTATTGATGAGACAACCGATCCTACCGTACCCTAGTTATTGATGAGACAACAGGCCCTACCGTACCCTAGTTATTGATGAGACAACAAGCCCTACCGTGCCCTAGTTATTGATGTCAACAGGCCCTACCGTGCCCTAGTTATTGATGTCAACAGGCCCTACCGTGCCCTAGTTATTGATGTCAACAGACCCTACCGTGCCCTAGTTATTGATGTCAACAGGCCCTACCGTACCCTAGTTATTGATGAACAGCAGCCCTACCGTCCCTAGTTATTGATGTCAACAGGCCCTACCGTACCCTAGTTATTTC
>NC_052327.1:54143141-54165953 GCF_016432855.1 Salvelinus namaycush | reverse complement strand
ATGGGAAGTGAGAATGTTCCCACTTTAAAAATGAAGTATCTGAAATCACTAAGTCATTGTGGTTCTGTTTTGATATCATGAACTGAGATATCTAGGGCTGATACCATTTGTCATTTTAGACCTCACCTTACTTGCTCCCTCGACAGTGTAAGGTGGCCTATGCATTCATGCTGTTTTGGTTTTTGGTGTGACGGATTGTATGATGGTTCGACGTGTGGTGTGTGACATCTCTTCTCTGCCACTTTTGTGACCACCTCAGAAGGTGTAAAAGTGCTGCTGTCTCCCTCTGTCCCCATATGTTGTTGTCATGTCAACACGGCGACTGCTTCATCTCCACCACACCTGACTGTCAGAGACATGACTCCTCCCTTCCCAGGCTAAAACACCCTGCGATTTACAGGAAGCTCCGTGTGGAATGTCACCAACCTACCACCTGGTCCACGTGATTTCTCTGTGCTGTTTTGCTGTCAGAGAACGGTGCGTGTGGAAAAGAGAGGGAGACAGGTTGCTGTTCTTCTGGACTGACTCATATGTTCATATATTCTGCAAGGAAGGCCCTTACGTTTTCTTTGGGGGGGGGGGAGTACGGAATGGAATCCAATGCAGTTGAAATGATTTAGAATTATATTGAGTACAATGCATTATGGGTTGTGAAGTTTATGTGGTAGTATTGACACTAATTAACAGAGGGACAGGACACCTCTCTCTCTCTCTTTCCTCTTACAGCCCTTGTTATTTAGTCCAAACTCAAAAGGATGAGACTCTTCACTCTACTAGGAGCTAAAAGGAAAGGGAAAAAGTTAACCAATCTGTGATCCAGGCCCCAGTGTACTAGACAAACACTGGGGCCTGGATCACAGATACTAGATAAACACTGGGGCCTGGATCACAGATACTAGACAAACACTGGGGCCTGTAACACAGATACTAGATAAACACTGGGGCCTGAAACACAGATACTAGATAAACACTGGGGCCTGGATCACAGATACTAGACAAACACTGGGGCCTGTAACACAGATACTAGATAAACACTGGGGCCTGAAACACAGATACTAGATAAACACTGGGGCCTGGATCACAGATACTAGACAAACACTGGGGCCTGGATCACAGATACTAGACAAACACTGGGGCCTGGATCACATATACTAGATAAACACTGGGGCCTGGATCACAGATACTAGATAAACACTGGGGCCTGGACTACAGATACTAGACAAACACTGGGGCCTGGATCACAGATACTAGACAAACACTAGGGCCTGAAACACAGATACTAGACAAACACTGGGGCCTGGATCACAGACAGTGGTGTCCTGAAATTATTGACAAAGATGAGCAGTAATGACTGTATAAAATAAATATTTCCAATTCTGAGCTATATTGTATGGAGAGAGAAAAGGGAAATGACATGACTTTATACTACTAATACATTAGCTCAGAGAAAGAGATTTTCTACTAACATTTTTATCTCAAAAAAGTAAAGGTCAAAGTTATTGACAAAATTATTGACACCCCTAAAGATTTTTTTGATTAAAGTAGTCAAAAGTTTACTATTTGGTTCCTTATTCCTAGCACGCAATGACTACATAAAACTTGTGACTCTACAAACTTGTTGAATGCATTAGTTGTTTGTTTTGGTTGTGTTTCGTATTATTTAGTAGAAATTAATGTTAAATAATGTATTGTGTCAATTTGGAATCTCTTTTATTTCTTAATAAGAATAGGATGTTTTAAAACACTTCTACGGTCCAATGACAAACCGCTGGCACCCGTTCAATTTTATAAACTTTATTTATCCACAAGGTGCTAATATTACTGGCAGACATAAGATACCAATTGAAATACAATAATGTACACTTATGCTGAACAAAAATATAAATGCAAAATGCAACAATTTCTAAGATTTTTGTATTTTTTGGTTTTATTTAACTAGGCAGTTCAGTTCATAAAAATAAATCAGTCACTTGAAAGAAGCTGGATGTGGAGGCCCTGGGTTGGCGTGGTTACACGTGATCTGCGGTTGTTGGACGTACTGCCAAATTCTCTAAAACGCCGTTGGAGGCAGCTTATGGTAGAGAAATTAACATGACATTCTCTGGCAACAGCTCTGGTGGATATTCCTGCAGTCAGCATGCCAATTGCACACCCTCCCAAACTTGAGACATCTGTGGCATTGTGTTGTGTCACAAAACTGCACATTTTAATGTGGCCTTTTATTGTCCCCAGCACAAGGTGCACCTGTGTAATGATTATGCCATTTAATCAGCTTCTTGATATGCTACACCTGTCAGGTGGACGGATTATCTTGGTGAAGGAGAAATGCTCAGTAACAGGGGTGTAAACACATTTGTGCACAACATTTGGAAGAAATGTTTTTTGTTGTGCAGTATGGAACATTACTGGGATTTATTTTATTTCAGCTCATGAAACATGAGACCAACACTTTACATATTGCGTTTTATATTTGTGTTCAGTGTTGTAATACAAGCACTACAGGTGCAGTAGTCCGTACAGGACAGTAACAGAGCATTGTCAAGAAGCTGCATTAGATCTGATTCTACCTATAGGCTATGTGTCTGTTTGTGTCTTTATGTCCGTCTAACAACTGTCCTTCCTACAGATGAGCCCAGAGGACTACAGGGAACACGCCTACATGTGCAGCCCGGAGGACGTTGACATTGATGTAAGTTCAACACGTCCTGACACAACATACTACTGCTGTACTACTACAGACCTGGTACAGCGTTTTATATAGTTCACTGTATTCCTACCTTCCCCCTGTGCTATCTGATCTCTAGAAGGATAACCTGGGCTATCTGATCTCTAGAAGGATAACCTGGGCTATCTGATCTCTAGAAAGATAACCTGGGCTATCTGATCTCTAGAAGGATAACCTGGGCTATCTGATCTCTAGAAGGATAACCTGGGCTATCTGATCTCTAGAAGGATAACCTGTGCTATCTGATCTCTAGAAGGATAACCTGTGTTATCTGATCTCTAGAAGGATAACCTGTGCTATCTGATCTCTAGAAGGATAACATGGGCTATCTGATCTCTAGAAGGATAACCTGGGCTATCTGATCTCTAGAAGGATAACCTGTGCTATCTGATCTCTAGAAGGATAACCTGTGTTATCCGATCTCTAGAAGGATAACCTGTGTTATCCGATCTCTAGAAGGATAACCTGGGCTATCTGATCTCTAGAAAGATAACCTGGGCTATCTGATCTCTAGAAGGATAACCTGGGCTATCTGATCTCTAGAAGGATAACCTGGACTATCTGATCTTTAGAAGGATAACCTGGGCTATCTGATCTCTAGAAGGATAACCTGGGCTATCTGATCCATAGAAAGATAACCTGGGCTATCTGATCTCTAGAAGGATAACCTGGGCTATCTGATCCCTAGAAAGATAACCTGGGCTATCTGATCTCTAGAAGGATAACCTGGACTATCTGATCTTTAGAAGGATAACCTGGGCTATCTGATCTCTAGAAGGATAACCTGGGCTATCTGATCTCTAGAAGGATAACCTGGGCTATCTGATCTCTAGAAGGATAACCTGGGCTATCTGATCTCTAGAAGGATAACCTGGGCTATCCGATCTCTAGAAGGATAACCTGGGCTATCTGATCCATAGAAAGATAACCTGGGCTATCTGATCTCTAGAAGGATAACCTGGGCTATCTGATCTCTAGAAGGATAACCTGGGCTATCTGATCCCTAGAAAGATAACCTGGGCTATCTGATCTCTAGAAGGATAACCTGGGCTATCTGATCTCTAGAAGGATAACCTGGACTATCTGATCTTTAGAAGGATAACCTGGGCTATCTGATCTCTAGAAGGATAACCTGGGCTATCTGATCTCTAGAAGGATAACCTGGGCTATCTGATCTCTAGAAGGATAACCTGGGCTATCTGATCTCTAGAAGGATAACCTGGGCTATCCGATCTCTAGAAGGATAACCTGGGCTATCTGATCCATAGAAAGATAACCTGGGCTATCTGATCTCTAGAAGGATAACCTGGGCTATCTGATCTCTAGAAGGATAACCTGGGCTATCTGATCTCTAGAAGGATAACCTGGGCTATCTGATCTCTAGAAGGATAACCTGTGTTATCTGATCTCTAGAAGGATAACCTGGGCTATCTGATCTCTAGAAGGATAACCTGGGCTATCTGATCTCTAGAAAGATAACCTGGGCTATCTGATCTCTAGAAGGATAACCTGGACTATCTGATCTTTAGAAGGATAACCTGGGCTATCTGATCTCTAGAAGGATAACCTGTGTTATCCGATCTCTAGAAGGATAACCTGTGTTATCCGATCTCTAGAAAGATAACCTGGGCTATCTGATCTCTAGAAGGATAACCTGGGCTATCTGATCTCTAGAAGGATAACCTGGGCTATCTGATCTCTAGAAGGATAACCTGGGCTATCTGATCTCTAGAAGGATAACCTGGGCTATCTGATCTCTAGAAGGATAACCTGGGCTATCCGATCTCTAGAAGGATAACCTGGGCTATCTGATCTCTAGAAGGATAACCTGGGCTATCTGATCTCTAGAAAGATAACCTGGGCTATCTGATCTCTAGAAGGATAACCTGGGCTATCTGATCTCTAGAAGGATAACCTGTGTTATCCGATCTCTAGAAAGATAACCTGGGTTATCCGATCTCTAGAAAGATAACCTGGGCTATCTGATCTCTAGAAAGATAACCTGTGTTATCTGATCTCTAGAAGGATAACCTGTGTTATCTGATCTCTAGAAGGATAACCTGGGTTATCTGATCTCTAGAAGGATAACCTGGGCTATCTGATCTCTAGAAGGATAACCTGTGTTATCCGATCTCTAGAAAGATAACCTGGGCTATCCGATCTCTAGAAGGATAACCTGGGCTATCTGATCTCTAGAAAGATAACCTGGGCTATCTGATCTCTAGAAGGATAACCTGGGCTATCTGATCTCTAGAAGGATAACCTGGGCTATCTGATCTCTAGAAGGATAACCTGGGCTATTTGATCTAATGACCCATAATGATGTTTCTCCTCAGGCTAAGTTGAGCAGGTTGTGTGAACAGGACAAGGTTGTGAGGATACGCGAGGACAAGCTCCAGCAGCTACACAGAGAGAAGGTAATGGATCTGTCTACGGTGCACCATGTTGTTGTCTGGCAGTCTCTATTCACCACGTACTGCATTCAACACAACACGTGGGCCCAATATGTAGCTGTCATAAAACGTTGGTTACTTGGCGATTTTTTTGTCAACATGTCATGACACCTATCGTAAGTGTTGGACAATGACATGGATAATTACACTGCCTTGACACTTGACATCCAGAGATACTAGATGTCGTGTTTATAATGACACTGTGTTCCAGTGCTGAAGGGAACTTTTCCAATATGTAACGGTGGTCCCGTCTACAGCACACCCTGGAGACGGCCCTGCTGTCGGCCAGTCAGGAGATAGAGATGAGTGCTGATAACCCAGCAGCCGTACACAGTGTTATCCAGCAGAGAGACGTGCTGCAAAGTGGCCTGCTCAGCACCTGTAGAGAACTGTCACGAGTCAACACTGTGAGTTAATACATATATCCACTCCTACACGCAGATACAAACACACTGAAATCTTACCAGAGAGGAGAGTTTAGTGAACTCTCTTCCCCTTCCCCAGGAGTTGGAGCGGTCGTGGAGGGAGTATGAGAAGCTGGAGGGAGACGTCTCATTGGCCAAGAACAACCTGCTGGAGCAGCTCGAGGTCCTGGGGAGCCCTCAGGTAAACCACAACAACCCCCACCTTACTCTGCCTTACTCTGTTGGGAGGATGTAGTTGATGAAGAATAGGGGTCCCAGCACCGAGCGCTGGGGAACACCCTGTGTGACTTTGTTAGTGTCAGACGTGTAGCCATCGAGAAATAGTAAGGGTTTCCTGTTAGTGAGGTCATTTTACCCCCATCCATCCATCCATTCATCCATCTATCCATCCATTCATCCATCCATTCATCCATGCATCCATCCATCTATTCATCTATCCATCCATTCATCCATTCATCCATACATCTATTCATCCATTCATCCATCATCTATTCATCCATCCATCCATTCACCCATCCATCCATTCATCTATTCATCCATCCATTCATCTATTCATCCATCCATTCATCCATCCATCTATTCATCCATTCATCCATCCATCTATTCATCCATCCATCCATCCATTCATCCATCCATTCACCCATCCATCCATTCATCTATTCATCCATTCACCCATCCATCCATCTATTCATCCATCCATTCACCCATCCATTCATCCATCCATCTATTCATCCATCCATTCATCCATCCATCTATTCATCCATCCATCCATCTATTCATCCATCCATTCATCCATCCATCCATCTATTCATCCATCTATTCATCCATCCATCTATTCATCCATCCATTCATCCATCCATCTATTCATCCATCCATTCATCCATCTATTCATCCATTCATCCATCTATCTATCCATTCATCCATCCATCCATTCATCCATCCATTCATCCATCCATTCATCCATCTATTCATCCATTCATCCATCCATTCATCCATCTATTCATCCATCCATTCATCCATTCATCCATCCATCTATTCATCCATCCATCCATCCATCCAGCTGATGGATTTGTAATAACATCAGTGGGGAAATAGAGCTGTAAGGCACCCAGGTGATTGATAACCACATTGTGAGAAGGGCAGCTTCTAATCACATCTGAGGGATGTGTGTTTTCTCTCCCACCCATCTCTCTCGTTCTCTCTTTTATATTACTCTTGAAAGTAACATTTTTGTTGGACCGTGTGTAATTTACCCATAAAGTGATCTCTCACTCTCTCTCGCTCTCCCTGTTTCTCTCTGCCTCTCTCTCTCTCTGTCTATCCGTCTCTCTCTCCCTCTCTCTGTCTCTCTCTCTCTCTCCCTGTCTCTCTGCCTCTCTCTCTCTCTCTGTCTCTCTCTCTCTCTGCCTCTCTCTCTCTGCCTCTCTCTCTCTCTACCTCTCTCTCCCGCTCTGTCTCTCTCTCTCTCTGTCTCTCTCTCTCTCTCTCTCTGTCTCTCTCTCTCTCTGCCTCTCTCTCTGTCTCTCTCTCTCTCTGCCTCTCTCTCTCTCTCATCCTCTCTCTCTCTCTACCTCTCTCTCTCTCTCTCTCTGTCTCTCTCTGCCTCTGTCTCTCTGCATATCTCTCTGTCTCTCTGCCTCTCTCTCTCTTCTCTGCCTCTCTCTCTCTGTCTCTATCTCTCTCTCTGCCTCTCTGTCTCTGCCTCTCTGTCTCTATCTCTCTCTCTGTCTCTCTGTCTCTATCTCTCTCTCTCTCTTACTCTCTCTCTCTGTCTCTATCTCTCTCTCTGCCTCTGTCTGTCTGTCTGTCTGTCTGTCTGTCTGTCTGTCTGTCTGTCTGTCTGTCTGTCTGTCTGTCTGTCTGTCTGTCTGTCTGTCTGTCTGTCTGTCTGTCTGTCTGTCTCTCTGCCTCTCTGCCTCTCTCTCTCTGCCTCTCTCTCTCTTACTCTCTCTCTCACAAATTCAAATTCAAGCTGCTTTATTGGCATGAAAAACATTGTGTCAATATTGCCAAAGCAACAATGTATACAATATACATTGTAATACAATGACAAATAATAATATAGAATGGCAGTAAATAATAATACAAAATTAAATATAAAAATAGTAACAATAAAATGGTAACAGTCAATAGTCTCTCTCTCGCTCTCTCTCTCTGCCTCTCTCTCTCTCTCTCTCTCTCTCTCTCTCTCTCGCTCTCTCTCTTTCTCTCTCTCTCTCTTTCTCTTTCTCTCTCTCTCTCTCTCTCTCAATTCAATTCAAGGGGCTTTATTGGCATGGGAAACATGTGTTAACATTGCCAAAGCAAGTGAGGTAGACAATACACAAAAGTGAAACAAACAATACAAATTAACAGTAAACATTACTCTCTCTCTCTCTCTCTCTCTCTCTCTCTCTCTCTCTCTCTCTCTCTCTCTCTCTCTCTCTCTCTCGTTCTCTCTCTTAACATTCTCTTTTCATTTAGACAGTAAAAACCCTTCTCCTTCCCACCATTCTTGATGAATGTATTCCTCAGTCAGAGCCCTGATTCATTATTGTAGCCTCAAAGAGATGTGAGATGGCAGCCTCTATGCCCTTCACACACACACACATACATACAAACACACACACACACACACACACACACACACACACACACACACACACACACACACACACACACACACACACACACACACACACACACACAAGCCTGTCATCAGCAGAGTGTGTCTTATTGTCTGCTTCTCTTTACCCTTATCTCTCAGCCACAGGCCTAATGGAAGGATTCTCTGAGATAGATAAGAGCTCACTGCTCACCTTTCTCTCTCAATTCAATTCAAGAGCTTTATTGGCATGGGAAACATATGTTAACATTGCCAAAGCAAGTGAAATAGATAATAAACAAAAGTGAAATAAACAATACAAATGAACAGTAAACATTACACTCACAGAAGTTTCAAAAGAATAAAGACATTACAAATGTCATATTATATATATACAGTGTTGTAATGATGTACAAATGGTTAAAGTACACAAGGGAAAATAAATAAGCATAAATATGGGTTGTATTTACAATGGTGTTTGTTCTTCACTTGTTGACCTTTTCTTGTGGCAACAGGTCACAAATCTTGCTGCTGTGATGGCACACTGTGGAATTTCACCCAGTAGATATGGGAGTTTATCAAAATCGGGTTTGTTTTCAAATTCTTTGTGGATCTGTGTAATCTGAGGGAAATATGTGTATCTGATATGGTCATACATTTGGCAGGAGTTTAGGAAGTGCAGCTAAGTTTCCACCTCATTTTGTGGGCAGTGTGCACATAGCCTTGTGTTGCTGTCCTGAGGCTCTGTGGGGTCTGTTTGTGTTTGTGAACAGAGCCCCAGGACCAGCTTGCTTAGGGGACTCTTCTCCAGGTTCATCTCTCTGTAGGTGATGGCTTTGTTATGGAAGGTTTGGGAATCGCTTCCTTTTAGATGGTTGTAGAATTTAACGGCTCTTTTTTGGATTTTGATAATTAGTGGGTATCGGCCTAATTCTTCTCTGCATGAATTATAAGGTGTTTTACGTTGTACACAGAGGATATTTTTGCAGAATTCTGCATGCAGTCTCAATTTGGTGTTTGTCTCATTTTGTGAATTTTTGGTTGGTGAGCGGACCCCAGACCTCACAACCATGAAGGGCAATGGGTTCTATAACTGATATTTTAGCCAGATCCTAATTGGTATGTTGAATTTTATGTTCCTTTTGGTGGCACAGAAGACCCTTCTTGCCTTGTCTCTCAGATCGTTCACAGCTTTGTGGAAGTTACTTGTGGCGCTGATGTTTAGGCCAAGGTATGTATAGTTTTTTTGTGTGCTCTAGAGCAACGGTGTCTAGATGGAATTTGTATTTGTGGTCCTGGCAACTGGACCTTTTTTGGAACACCATTATTTTTGTCTTACTGAGATTTACTGGCAGGGCCCAGGTCTGGCAGGGCCCAGGTCTGGCAGGGCCCAGTTCTTCAGATTCTATGAAGAAGATCTACAGTACCAGTCAAAAGTTTGGACACACCTACTCATTCCAGGGTTTTTCTTTATTTTGACTATTTTTTACATTGTATAATATTAGTGAAGACGTCAAAACTATGAAATAACACATATGGAATCATGTAGAAACCAAAAAAGTGTTAAACAAATCAAAATATATTTTATATTCTTCAAAGTAGCCATCCTTTGATGACAGCTTTGCTTTGCCTTGTTTTTTGGCATTCCACACTACTTTCCTTCCATCTATAGCATTTATTAAGATTATTCAGTTCCTGTGGATTTGATGCCTCATGACTGAGTATTGCTCTGTTCAGGTAGAGTGTGATTTTGCTGTGATCTGATAGGGGTTTCAGTGGGCTGACTGTGAACGCTCTGAGAGGCTCTGGGTTGAGGTCAGTGATAAAGTAGTCTACAGTACAACTGCCAAGAGATGAGCTACAGGTGTACCTACCGTAGGAGTCCCCTCGAAGCCTACCATTGACTATATACATACCCAGCGTGCGACAGAACTACAGGAGTTGTGACCTGTTTTTGTTGGTTATGTTGTTGTGCCTAGGGGGGCACATGGGGGAGGGAATGCTGTCCCCTCCAGGCAGGTGTTTGTCCCCCTGTGTGCTGAGGGTGTCAGGTTCTTGTCCGGTTCTGGCATTTAGGTCGCCACAGACTGGTACATGTTCCTGGGCCTGAAAATCTTCCCCCCTCCCTCTCTCGCCCCCCCCCCCCCCCCCCCCCCCTCTCTCTTTTTCTTTCTGTCAAATTTACATTGTTAATTTACAAGCTGTGTGTGTGTGTGTTCAGACGGAGCCCCCCAGCCATCAGCATGTCCACATCCAGAAGGAGCTGTGGAGGATCCAGGATGTAATGGAGGCCCTCAACAAGAACAAGGCCCAGAGACACACAGACACACAGGGATACTACGGCTCCACACCCATCTCCAACAAACACAAGAGTGAGGTGAGGACCAGACATATGCTAGCAAGCACGCAGCACACGGATGGACAGACAGGCACGCAAACACACACGCAAACACACACGCTTACACACTCACACACACGCACATACACACTCAAACACACACACACACACACACATACACACACACATACACTCAAACACACGCATACACACACACATACACACACACACACTCAAACACACGCATACACACACACATACACACTCACACGCACACATACACTCAAACACACGCATACACACACACATACACACACACACACACACTCACACATACACACTCACACACACACACACTCACACACACGCATACACACACACACACACACGCATACACACTCACACACACGCATACACACACACACGCATACACACACGCATACACACACACACACACTCACACACGTCGACTAGACTCGTTGGTTGTACAGTATGTGGCTGGTTATATTCAACAGCTAGTGGAGGGTTGTGTAAATCCCCATGTAAGACTACCCTGTTCTTCTGCTCTGCTGTGTGACTGGATGAGTCTGAGTCACTGACCTTGTCGTCCCTACTGTGACTCGGTCTGTAACAAGGCTGGCTAGTAGTTACCCCTTGGGTGTGTACCCTTACTGCCACCACAGGCAGGACGGGGCTCGTGTGTCAACTGCTCCTATCCTTTTGAGTCTCTGCCTTGTACGTCTTTCTTTCTTTACCAGTTTGTGGTATTGTTGAGGTCTTCCATGTTAAACAGGTGTCGTCACCAGGCAGGTCTCCAGGTTTATTAGAACAAAAGCAATGTCGCGAAGAGAAAAACGTCAGCTGTAGGAGACATGTTGTAAAGATCCACAACGCTTTTTATCTGTTCCACAGGTGTGGGTTTTTCTTTTGTCTAATTGCCTTTATTATGATGAATGATAAAAGGAAACAATGTTTTTGGGGGGGAATAAATGCTGATTGCCGTGATGTTATCACGTAGGGCTAACTGTAAAAGCTGCACATTTTATTCTACTGCTTGCAAAATCAATTTATTCAACTCTTTAAAAAAAAAAGATCATGTTTATTTTCAGGACAAAGATTGTCCTGACTTTCAAGAATGACTGAATTGCATCGCCTTGCTTTTCTGATTGGCTGGGTGCAAGTTTTATCATCCAATGATTACAGATATACAGGAGTGTAAGTGTCACCATGAAACGGACCGTGATAATTATTCGAATATGGCAAATATTTACTCTTTATATTTACTCTTTATATTATATTTAGTCTTTATATATAGTCTTTATATTATATTTAGTCTTTATATATAGTCTTTGTATCATATTTAGTCTTTATATTATCCATGCTGGTTTTTGCGGGCTACTTAACTTCTCTGCGCTACGGAACCCTTTTACAGGATCATTTTCCTAAACAACCGCTGAATTGCAGGGTGCAAAATATTACTAAAAATATTTATAATCATGCAATCACAAGTGAAATATACCAAAACACAGCTTAGCTTGTTGTTAATCCACCTATTGTGTCAGATTTTGAAAATATGCTTTACAGAGAAAGCAATCCAAGCTTTTGTGAGTGTATCAATCAATGCTAGAACAGCTAGCCCCAAAATAGCATGGTCACAAAAGTCAGAAAAGCAATAAAATTAATCGCTTACCTTTGATAATCTTCGGATGTTTGTACTCACGAGACTCCCAGTTACACAATAAATGTTATTGTTGTTCGATAAATATTACTTTTATAACAAAAAAACGCTGTTTGGGTTGCGCGTTATGTTCAGAAAACTACAGCCTCGTTCCGGTCCTGAAAGGCAGAAGAAAAACGTATCAGATTCAAAAATATTACTAAAAATATTTATAATCATGCAATCACAAGTGAAATATCCCAAAACACAGCTTAGCTTGTTGTTAATCCACCTATCATGTCAGATTTTGAAAATATGCTTTGCAACGAAAGCAATATAAGCTTTTGTGAGTGTATCAATCAATGCTAGAACAGTTAGCCTTATATTAGCTTGGTTAGCTTGGTCACGAAAGTCAGAAAAGCAATAAAATGTATCGCTTACCTTTGATAATCTTCGGATGTTTGCACTCACGAGACTCCCAGTTACACAACAAATGTTCATTTTGTTCGATAAATATTACTTTTATAACAAAAAAACGCCATTTGGGTTGCGCGTTATGTTCAGAAAACCAAAGCCTCGTTCCATTCGACGAAAATTCCAAAAAGTATCCGTAATGGTCGTAGAAACATGTCAAATGTTTTTTATAATCAATCCTCAGGTTGTTTTTAACAAACATAATCGATAATATTTCAACCGGACCGTAACCTATTCAATAAGAGAGAAAAAGAAAATGGAGAGCTACCCCTCTCGCGCGCAGGAACTAATCAGAGGACACCTGACTACTTTTGAACAATCTGGCTCATTTTTCAAAATAAAAGCCTGAAACTATGTCTAAAGCCTGGTCACAGCCCGAGGAAGCCATTGGAAAAGGAATCTGGTTGATACCCCTTTAAATGGAAGAAATGGAAGACATGAGATGTAGGTGGGAGGGCATACAGCCTATGGCCAGTTAATTAATTTAAGATATGAGATGTAGGTGGGAGGGCATACAGCCTATGGCCAGTTAATTAATGCGCAATTTGTCTAAATGGATCAAGGAAACACTTCAACCAAATCATTTTTATTCGACATTCCTGGGTTTTTGTATAAACAAAATCCATCTTTTTTTAAGGTGTGACATCATAACGTCCAGCTGTTTTTACCAACACGAGACAGTTCACTGGAAACGCACCACAGCAGGAAATCATCTGGGCAGACTTTCTAACTGGCGACAAAAATATCGCTGGGAAAAGTTCATGGAAAAATGGCTAATGAGTAGAACCGGTATAAATAAAGTTGTAATTTTAAAAGAAAGGTTCAGGTAGGCAGCTTAATTCTCTTCAAAAATGTTATTGCTGCCCCATTTACTGAGACGAGCTCCTTTTCAAAGCAATGTTGTCTAAATAAAATCTCTAGGAGGAAGTGGAGGACCTCTCGGCTCCCCCAAGGCCGCCCTTACCCCAGGCCTACGACAGCCCTGCTGTACCCCCCCTCCCCTCTCGTGTTGCCTCCAGCGGGCGACCGGCACCCCCACCGCCACCACACCGGAGTCCAGAGGACAGGGACAGGAAGTCCGGCCAGAGGAACGGAACACACAGCGTAAGCTGTTGACCTCTGACCTCTGACTCAACCCTGTGCTGTCATCCCTCACCGTTGCCTGATCCCTCTTCATTTATCATATTGGTGGACATATTTTTGGGATTCTTTTCAGTTTTCCTCATCATATTGTTTTCCTTTACTCGCTTGCTTTGTGAATCATTCACATTTCCCCTTTTTCAATGTCATTTTGGTGGCCTTTTTGATTATTTTGGAGTTTTCCCTGGATCCTTGCTGGTCATCATTTTGGATTTGTTTTTTGGTCATGTTTTCTTTCCCTCATCATGAGGACCGTCCATCCTGCTGCTGATGGTCAAACATCTGATATTACTTCAGCTTGCTTTGTGAATCATCCACGTTTGTGTTTGTTTGTGTTTGTTTCCGTTTATTTGGTTTCTGTCGTTTTGGCAGTTATTTAATTTCACTTGACTGGTTTTGTTTGTATTTTACGGTTGGTTGGTTTGTTGTCCTCTCATTTGAATATTGTTGTCCATTTCCTTTGCAGATCATGGCCATTTGATTTAAACTTATCAGCATGTCTTCACTGTGAATAATTTCTTTACCCATCTTTCCTCATGTCAGTGTGTGTACTGACCTCTCTTTCCTCCTGTAAGTTCCTGGCCTCTCTCTCCTCTCCCCCTGTAGGGTCCTGACCTCTCTCTCTCTCCTCTCCCCCTGTAGGGTCCTGACCTCTCTCCTCTCTCCCTGTAGGGTCCTGACCTCTCTCTCTCCTCTCTCCCTGTAGGGTCCTGACCTCTCTCTCTCTCCTCTCCCCCTGTAGGGTCCTGACCTCTCTCTCTCCTCTCCCCCTGTAGGGTCCTGACCTCTCTCTCCTCTCCCCCTGTAGGGTCCTGACCTCTCTCTCCTCTCCCCCTGTAGGGTCCTGACCTCTCTCTCTCTCCTCTCTCCCTGTAGGGTCCTGACCTCTCTCTCTCTCCTCTCTCCCTGTAAGGTCCTGACCTCTCTTTCTCGCCTCTCTCCCTGTAGTGTCCTGACCTCTCTCCCTCTCCTCTCCCCCTGTAGGGTCCTGACCTCTCTCCCTCTCCTCTCTCCCTGTAGGGTCCTGACCTCTCTCTCTCTCCTCTCCCCCTGTAGGGTCCTGACCTCTCTCTCTCCTCTCCCCCTGTAGGGTCCTGACCTCTCTCTCCTCTCCCCCTGTAGGGTCCTGACCGCTCTCTCTCTCTCCCCCCTGTAGGGTCCTGACCTCTCTCTCTCTCCTCTCCCCCTGTAGGGTCCTGACTCTCTCTCTCCTCTCCCCCTGTAGGGTCCTGACCTCTCTCTCTCTCCTCTCCCCCTGTAGGGTCCTAACTCTCTCTCTCCTCTCCCCCTGTAGGGTCCTGACCTCTCTCTCCTCTCTTCCTGTAGGGTCCTGACCTCTCTCTCTCTCCTCTCCCCCTGTAGGGTCCTGACCTCGCTCTCTCTCCTCTCCCCCTGTAGGGTCCTGACCTCTCTCTCTCTCTCTCCCCCTGTAGGGTCCTGACCTCTTTCTCTCTCCTCTCCCCCTGTAGGGTCCTGACCTCTTTCTCTCTCCTCTCCCCCTGTAGGGTCCTGACCTCTCTCTCTCCTCTCTCCCTGTAGGGTCCTGACCTCTCTCCCTCTCCTCTGTCCCTGTAGGGTCCTGACCTCTCTCTCTCTCCTCTCTCCCTGTAGGGTCCTGACCTCTCTCTCTCTCCTCTCTCCCTGTAGGGTCCTGACCTCTCTCTCTCTCCTCTCCCCCTGTAGGGTCCTGACCTCTCTCTCTCCTCTCTCCCTGTAGGGTCCTGACCTCTCTCTCTCTCCTCTCCCCCTGTAGGGTCCTGACCTCTCTCTCTCTCCTCTCTCCCTGTAGGGTCCTGACCTCTCTCTCTCTCCTCTCCCCCTGTAGGGTCCTGACCTCTCTCTCTCTCCTCTCCCCCTGTAGGGTCCTGACCTCTCTCTCTCTCCTCTCCCCCTGTAGGGTCCTGACCTCTCTCTCTCTCCTCTCCCCCTGTAGGGTCCTGACCTCTCTCTCTCTCCTCTCCCCCTGTAGGGTCCTGACCTCTCTCTCTCTCCTCTCCCCCTGTAGGGTCCTGACCTCTCTCTCTCTCCTCTCCCCCTGTAGGGTCCTGACCTCTCTCTCTCTCCTCTCCCCCTGTAGGGTCCTGACCTCTCTCTCTCTCCTCTCCCCCTGTAGGGTCCTGACCTCTCTCTCTCTCCTCTCCCCCTGTAGGGTCCTGACCTCTCTCTCTCTCCTCTCCCCCTGTAGGGTCCTGACCTCTCTCTCTCTCTCTCCCCCTGTAGGGTCCTGACCTCTCTCTCTCTCTCTCCCCCTGTAGGGTCCTGACCTCTCTCTCTCTCCTCTCCCCCTGTAGGGTCCTGACCTCTCTCCCTCTCCTCTCCCCCTATAGGGTCCTGACCTCTCTCCCTCTCCTCTCCCCCTATAGGGTCCTGACTACAGGCTGTATAAGAGTGAACCAGAGTTGACCACCGTAGCAGAGGTGGATGAAACCAACGGAGAGGACAGATCAGAACAGTCTGACAGAGACCAAGCAAACACCAAAGGTACACACACACACACACACACACACACACACACACACAGACCAGAGACCCTTCAAACACCAAGGGTATAGTACACACGTCAAAAATAATGAATCAAGGGGCCTCCCGAGTGGGGCAGTGGTCTAAGACACTAGAGTGGGGCAGTGGTCTAAGACACTAGAGTGGGGCAGTGGTCTAAGGCACTAGAGTGGGGCAGTGGTCTAAGGCACTAGAGTGGGGCAGTGGTCTAAGGCACTGGAGTGGGGCAGTGGTCTAAGGCACTGGAGTGGGGCAGTGGTCTAAGGCACTAGAGTGGGGCAGTGGTCTAAGGCACTAGAGTGGGGCAGTGGTCTAAGGCACTAGAGTGGGGCAGTGGTCTAAGACACTAGAGTGGGGCAGTGGTCTAAGACACTAGAGTGGGGCAGTGGTCTAAGGCACTAGAGTGGGGCAGTGGTCTAAGACACTAGAGTGGGGCAGTGGTCTAAGGCACTAGAGTGGGGCAGTGGTCTAAGACACTAGAGTGGGGCAGTGGTCTAAGACACTAGAGTGGCGCAGTGGTCTAAGGCACTAGAGTGGGGCAGTGGTCTAAGGCACTAGAGTGGCGCAGTGGTCTAAGGCACTAGAGTGGCGCAGTGGTCTAAGACACTAGAGTGGCGCAGTGGTCTAAGGCACTAGAGTGGCGCAGTGGTCTAAGGCACTAGAGTGGCGCAGTGGTCTAAGGCACTAGAGTGGCGCAGTGGTCTAAGGCACTAGAGTGGCGCAGTGGTCTAAGGCACTAGAGTGGCGCAGTGGTCTAAGGCACTAGAGTGGGGCAGTGGTCTAAGGCACTAGAGTGGGGCAGTGGTCTAAGGCACTAGAGTGGGGCAGTGGTCTAAGACACTAGAGTGGGGCAGTGGTCTAAGGCACTAGAGTGGGGCAGTGGTCTAAGGCACTAGAGTGGGGCAGTGGTCTAAGGCACTGGAGTGGGGCAGTGGTCTAAGGCACTGGAGTGGGGCAGTGGTCTAAGGCACTAGAGTGGGGCAGTGGTCTAAGGCACTAGAGTGGCGCAGTGGTCTAAGGCACTAGAGTGGCGCAGTGGTCTAAGGCACTGGAGTGGGGCAGTGGTCTAAGGCACTAGAGTGGGGCAGTGGTCTAAGGCACTAGAGTGGCGCAGTGGTCTAAGGCACTAGAGTGGCGCAGTGGTCTAAGACACTAGAGTGGGGCAGTGGTCTAAGGCACTAGAGTGGGGCAGTGGTCTAAGGCACTGGAGTGGGGCAGTGGTCTAAGGCACTGGAGTGGGGCAGTGGTCTAAGGCACTAGAGTGGGGCAGTGGTCTAAGGCACTAGAGTGGGGCAGTGGTCTAAGACACTAGAGTGGGGCAGTGGTCTAAGGCACTAGAGTGGGGCTATCTGTGGCACTAGAGATCCTGGTTCAAGTCCAGGCTCTGTCGCAGCCGGCCGCGACCGGGAGACCCATGTGCGGCGCACAATTGGCCCAGCGTCGTCCGGGTAAAGGGAGGGTTAGGCCGCCAGGGATGTCCCATCACGCACTAGCGTCTCCTGTGGCGGGCCGGGCGCATTGCACGCTGACACGGTCGCCAGGTTTCCAGTGTTTCCTCCGGCACACTGGTGCTTCCGGGTTAAGTGGGCATTGTGTCAAGTGCGGCTTGGTTGGGTTGTGTTTCGGATGACACACGGCTCTCGACCTTTGCCTCTCCTGAGTCCGTAGGGGAGTCGCAGCGATGAGACTGTACTGACTGTAACTACCAATTGGATGCCACGAAATTGGGGAGAAAAAGGGTTAAAAAATAATAATTATGAATCACTGTGTGCTGCTCTCAGTTGGAAAAGCAGTCTAGAGCCACACTGTTGTAGAGCTAATAACAATATCATTGTTTTTATACCCATTCTCTGTCTGAAATATATGTAAACGAGCATAAATGTCTGAACTAGAGTTTTGGTGTTGCGTTTACAACTTGTCTAAGTCCCATCATGTACTGATTCCAGTGTTTGGCTGTGGATGGACTGCATTGTGTGAGTGGAATGTTGCCATATTGGCAGTTAATTTGAAAAAATGTATGGATTCATTCCTTTAACCTTTAACCTTTTCACACGTGAGTTCTAAATATCTCGTCCCCCAGGCGTGAGTTGTTTTATACACGTGATGTCTGAATGCACTCACTGTTCCAGCATGTGATTTAGCTGAATATTTTTGACTCATCTGACTAGAATATTTGAGGGTACATTGTACTTGGATTTAGCATGGAACACCCCAAAAACCTTTTATTCATTCACTTTTAGTAACTTCTTATCATAAAAACACTCCTCCTCAAAAGACTTTCATTGCGCTCCTAAATTACAATGAATCAAATGGCCACCCGGACTATTTGCATTGACAAAAATATATATTGCATTGTAAAAAATATCATCGTAGATCCCTGACAGTCAGTCACTTTAACAGTGGCATAAATCTATTCAGCTGTGTGTCAGAAATGCAACAACTGTGTGCCTTGGTTACGGAATGTTAATGATTAATTACTGACGCTCTGCTTGCCCGCTGTTCTCCCTCCAGGAATGTCCTACCCTGTTGGCATCGTTCCCCCCAGAACCAAATCTCCCAACATGCCAAATTCTTCCAGCATCACCTCCTACGTCACCCTGAGGAGGGGAGGGAGACCAGACCCGCGCATGGTGAGGCTATGACATTTGCGGACATCAATAGAGTTTATGAAGTAGATATTAGATCAGTATTTTTTTATAAAAAATGTTTTTTTGTTGTTGTATTTTACCTTTATTTAACTAGGCAAGTCAGTTAAGAACAAATTCTTATTTACAAATTCTTATTTACCGGGGAACAGTGGGTTAACTGCCTTGTTCAGGGGCAGAACGGGGATTCAATCTAGCAACCTTTCGGGTTACTGGCTCAATGCTCTAACCACTAGGCTACCTGCCGCCCCAGTATATCCAAAGGCTAAGTGGAATTGGTTAACGGGTGATTGTAGAGAACCGCAATGGAAACTACTACACTCCTGAGAGTACAAGAGGTAATAAATTCATAATACAGAATAACAGGCTGTTAAACAGCCAATACAGTAGGTGGCGGCAATACACACATTTTAATTATATTTGTAAATTGAACCTTTGTTTTTAACTAGGCAAGTCAGTTAAGAACAAATTCTTATTTACAATGACGGCCGACTCCCGGCCAAACCCAGACGAAGAAGAAGGCGCAAGAGAAAATAATCACTATTTGATGCTGTGTGTCTGCTGTCGCCTGTCTATCAGCCGTGTCTATGTGTTTGACCTAAACGACCTCTCCTCCTGCATCATGGAGTGTCTATGTGTTTGACCTAAACGACCTCTCCTCCTGCATCATGGAGAGGACAGGTATTACGGTTGCTGCCCTTTCAGCACCATGAGCCTGTCACCTTTCATATGACACTGCTGTTGTCGCCTTTTGGTGATAGTGGTGTTGGCTACCATAAGGTGTGTAAACAGTCTCTTATTTCATGCTTTCTGTTTAGGTTGAACACATTTTAAAATACCTAAATGTGTGACAACAGTCGGGTGGTTCAGTGCTGCAAGGAAAGACCTGGTTAAACTGCAGCTGTCTCCTAGTAGTATACTATCTATGGTGGTGACATGTCTCCTAGTAGTATATTATCTATGGTGGTGAAATGTCTCCTAGTAGTATACTATCTATGGTGGTGAAATGTCTCCTAGTAGTATACCATCTATGGTGGTTAAATGTCTCCTAGTAGTATACTATCTATGGTGGTGAAATGTCTCCTAGTAGTATACTATCTATGGTGGTGAAATGTCTCCTAGTAGTATACTATCTATGGTGGTGAAATGTCTCCTAGTAGTATACTATCTATGGTGGTGAAATGTCTCCTAGTAGTATACTATCTATGGTGGTGAAATGTCTCCTAGTAGTATACTATCTATGGTGGTGAAATGTCTCCTAGTAGTATACTATCTATGGTGGTGAAATGTCTCCTAGTAGTATACTTTCTATGGTGGTGAAATGTCTCCTAGTAGTCTACTATCTATAGTGGTGAAATGGCTCCCAGTAGTCTACTATCTATAGTGGTGAAATGGCTCCCAGTAGTCTACTATCTATAGTGGTGAAATGGCTCCCAGTAGTCTACTATCTATAGTGGTGAAATGGCTCCCAGTAGTCTACTATCTATAGTGGTGAAATGGCTCCCAGTAGTCTACTATCTATAGTGGTGAAATGGCTCCCAGTAGTCTACTATCTATAGTGGTGAAATGTCTCCTAGTAGTATACTATCTATGGTGGTGAAATGTCTCCTAGTAGTATACTATCTATGGTGGTGAAATGTCTCCTAGTAGTATACTATCTATGGTGGTGAAATGTCTCCTAGTAGTATACTATCTATGGTGGTGACATGTCTCCTAGTAGTATACTTTCTATGGTGGTGAAATGTCTCCTAGTAGTATACTATCTATGGTGGTGACATGTCTCCTAGTAGTATACTATCTATGGTGGTGAAATGTCTCCTAGTAGTATACTATCTATGGTGGTGAAATGGACAACACTCTCCAAGGCGCTGATTAATTCAAGGCATTTTAGAAGTACGTATGGCCTACATGCTCACATACTCTAATGTAGCTGTGGGGCTTAAACAAGTCTGAATTTCTTATAGCCTAATTTTTAGAGACATCCATGTAGCAGTAGAACAAATCTGACAATATCGGAGTATTGCTTCAAATAAAATAAGTCAATGTAGGTTAGAGCAGAACATATATAATATGAGGTGCATATTCAAATTAACTTCACAGAACAAGTTTGTAAAGGAAAAAGTGGTTTTCTACACTTCCCACAATGCCTCTCCCCATGTCAAGTCCATTTAACTCCTGGCAGTCAGTTTCTTGCTCAAGGCCTGTGGCTGTGACGTTTAACCTCCTTCTAAGGTTGTTCTGAAGACTCTGGTTGTCGTGTCTATGTTGACCTGGGTGTCCTCTTTAGTCTTGTCTACAAGGCTTGCTGCCACTAAACGCGTCTTGGTTCGGGCATGTTTAAAACCCTTTTTTTCCTGATGGCTCTTTAATGTTGTTTTAGGTGGAGGATATTACAGCACATTCCACTGTTTAAAATCCATCTAGTCTTTTCTACAACCAACCCTCCTACCTTTTTGCATGTTGTTGTACAACCCAGCTTTTGAATTCTGCATGACAAACCAAGGGGTTATATGTTTGGTTGTTCTTGAACTGAGCCTCCGTTTTGGTGGATGCACTGTTTCCCCGGCTCCCCGTCCCCCGTCCCCCTCTCCCGCCGAGTCGCTAGTAGGCCTACTTGCTAGTGGAGGTGGAGATGCTGAACTGGCAGGATCCGGCTCAACTTCAACACTGGGCCCATGACATTGGCCTACGTCATATCACATCTTAACAACGATTGGAGAAGTGTTGAACATCACCACTACATGCTGATGGAATATACTGTATATAGTCAGAAGCACAACGTGACTGCAAGAGCCAGGTTGGAACAAACCAGGTTGGAACAAACCAGGTTGGAATGTCTGACTGAGATAAAGGACAAATCAACTCCTGTGTCTGAATTAGTGGTGCTTGAATTTGTTGACAAAATGCGGGACATTGTTTTGTTGCGCGACATTGTTTTGTTGCGGGACAAAATACGGGGCTGTCCTGCGACCTATGATGTTGTGTCCCTGCCGGTTCTGTCTCTGTGTGTCTCTGTGTGTCTCTGTGTGTGTCTCTGTGTGTCTCTGTGTGTGTCTCTGTGTGTGTCTGTGTGTGTGTCTCTTTGTGTCTGTGTGTGTGTCTCTGTGTGTCTGTGTGTGTGTATGTGTGTGTGTCTCTGTGTGTGTCTCTGTGTGTGTCTCTGTGTGTGTCTCTGTGTGTGTCTCTGTGTGTGCAGGGTAACGTGTGTGTCTCTGTGTGTGTCTCTGTGTGTGCGACAGTCCGAAGTGTGACCAGGCCTGTTTGATTCATTCATAATGTCATCAAAAAGCATTGCTCCTCCTTCACTACAACTACAGTGGTCCGACTACAGAAGGTATAATGTCCGACTACAGAAGGTATAATGTCCGACTACAGAAGGTATAATGTCTGACTACAGACTATTATCCGACTGCAGAAGGTGTAATGTCCGACTACAGAAGGTATAATGTCTGACTACAGACTAATATCCGACTACAGAAGATGTAATATCCGACTACAGAAGGTATAATGTCCGACTACAGAAGGTATAATGTCTGACTACAGAAGGTATAATGTCCGACTACAGAAGGTATAATGTCCGACTACAGAAGGTATAATATCCGACTACAGAAGGTATAATGTCCGACTACAGAAGGTGTAATGTCCGACTACAGAAGGTATAATGTCCGACTACAGAAGGTATAATGTCCGACTACAGAAGGTGTAATGTCCGACTACAGAAGGTGTAATGTCCGACTACAGAAGGTATAATGTCCGACTACAGAAGGTATAATGTCCATACTACAGAAGGTATAATGTCCGACTACAGAAGGTGTAATGTCCGACTACAGAAGGTATAATGTCCGACTACAGAAGGTGTAATATCCGACTAC
>NC_052327.1:54075641-54138141 GCF_016432855.1 Salvelinus namaycush | reverse complement strand
CCACCAGCCTCCTCTGATCCGCTCATGTTACTTCCCCGTCTATGGGGTTATTCCACAACAGCAGGAGCAGAAAATATTTTTGATATCTCCGATTGTTCTGTCAATTCTCACATAGGTACTTCACTGGGAGGAAGGATGTTTCATGTGCTTTTTACATTTGTATTACAAACCATTTTTGAGAAAATCATGATGAAAGTGTCCATTTTAGGCCCTTTTTAGCCCGATTACATGCCTCCCGTAAGACTCTATGATTTGGGAACTGTACATGATCCTGACAATATATATTTCGGGCGACGGGTAGCCTAGTGGTTAGAGCGTTGGGCCAGTTACCGAAAGGTTGCTGGATCAAATCCCCGAGCTGACAAGGTAAAAATCTGTCGTTCTGCCCCTGAACAAGGCACTGTTCCCCAGTAGGTGTTCATTTGAAATGACACAACGACAAGGTTCCAGTTTAACAAAGTTTACTATACTGTCTGAACACACTACAAGGTAGCCATTCCAACTCAAGGCTAGGTCCATCAACAACAAGACTTCCTGCTGAGTCATAGCCCCGTAATAACAGAAATATAGAGATACTTAAAACATTAATCTCCCTATTTTCTTTAAAGACAAATAAAACATCAACAACATAATTAAATGTTCCAAGTATTATTCAAGTTCCTCATTACAAATGGATTGTGTGACAGTTTTTATTTGTATTACTCAAGCTGCCACGTTCCATTACTGAGAGCCTGTAGGAGCGAGAGCCTGTAGGAGCACAAGACCGGATGCTCCTTTTTTAGTCAGACAGTCAAGTCAGCAAGCTGTTCCTTTGTGGTCGACCACAGAATCCGCTGGATTCTCTGTGCTTGAATAAGTTCCTTGATGCTGCTAATCTCGAAGTCTTTTCTCTGTGACAGACTTGGTTGACTTCACAGCATCAACTAATGAGTAGTTGTCAGTGACACAAACTACAGGTAGAAAGTGCCGTTTTGTCTCACCAGTGGTAAGCTCTGAGAACAGAGTTGCAATTCCATCCGCAAGAGCAAGGGTTTCTCCAGCAAGTGTGCTTCCTACAACCCTTCTGATCCTTTTTGACTGCCAACAGATAGGTGAGAATCTTCCTCCTTCACCCATTAACACGATTAGATGTCCACCTTGTGTGCCTCCATCTGTAAGGTTCCCCAGCGAAGCATCACTGAAGACAACTAGTTTCAAAGAGTCATCTTTTCCACCATGCTGAAACTTTAATGTCACTCGTTGTGATTTCAGTTTACGAACAACTTTGTTTGCCTCATGGATGGTTTGTACAGTGGCGTGTTTTGTGTTAGATGCCAAGTTGCAACCATCAAACATTACATCAGGTCTACTCTGTCTAGCAACCCATAAAATGTATCCTATCTTTGACCTCAATTGACCAGCTTCAATTCCACATAGAGGGGAATTCCTTTGTACGGCTCTTGAAGAATCCAGGTGGATGGGTTGAAGATTCTTGATATAGCTCTCCTGTTGCATCAGTATTGTTCCATCAACTGTAATACACTCTATGCCAACATAACAAAAGTGATCGTGCTCCTCACGGCCGACCTGGAAAACAGCTTTGAGGTGTGGAATCACAGTTGTAGCAAAGGTCTGTGAGCCACCCCAGATAAAGTCATCAACATGACAGGCAAATACTCCAGTCACATTGCGGTCTTGATCAAGCCAATAGAAGACTGCAGGATCCACTTGTGACATTTTTCCACCTGTATTCAGTATTGTTGCCTTGACTTTGTTGTACCAGTAGAGTGATGCATCTGCCAGTCCATACACACACTTTTTTAGTTTCCACAGTGTTCCTTCGCTCTCAGCTTCAGGCGGAGGTCGGATGTGAATGTCCCTTGACAGCTCTGTTCCCTGCAAAAATGCAGATTTGATGTCTATGGATTTAAGTTTCCATTTTTTCTGGCAGATCACTGACGTCAGCAATCTGAGTGACTCTGAGGCGCATGTCGGTGAGTCTTCTGGGAGTTGTTTAGCAGCCAGCTCCTCTAAACCTCTAGCCACTAGACGTGCTTTAGGCACTATTCCAGTTGAGGATTCTTTAAGGGTACATAACAAAAGTGATCGTGCTTTTGTGTTGAGACACATTTTTGAGTCAATGTCTTTGACTTCCTCAAACGCTCCATTTTTCCTCCAATTATTGAGCTCATCTAGCTTAGCTGAGTCAAATGACACGTCCTTTGTTTCAAGTACATCATCATTTTGAATGTCCTTCTGTTTTTCTCGATTTTCCATTGGTTCAATTCTGATATTATCTACAAGTGACAGGTCAGATGACCTTGTTGTACCAGAAAGTGTAGCTGGTTCAGAGTACTGCAAGTTGTACCAGTTCTGGTGTTTTCCTTTGGCTTTTCCTGCTCGTCCAATGACGGTTGCTGTATGTGGAATACCACTTTCTCTGTCCATGTATTTAACAGCTTGTCCAGTTTTCAGATTGGAACAACCATGTTCTCTTAACACATGTGGCTGTTGTTGAATGTTTTCCTCATTTGAACCCTCAACAGTATTACCTGTGACATGGTTGAAGGTGTCTGCTCCATTTCCTGTTTCAGTTTCAGTGTCCATATCATTGGATGCGACATCTGGTAGGTTTGTGTCTGTTACTGTGTCCTCTTTGTCATTTTCATTAGGAGACTGATTCTCAGCAACAGCCCCTCCATCTTGTTGATCATTTACTTTCTGCAATCTTGAGTGATGCACCCTGACAATGATGCCTCCGTGCCTCACAAATATCACCACACCATCTTGACCAATGACTACTCCCGCTCCTTTCCACTCTTGACAGTCAACTTGTTTGTAGTACACTTTGTTTCCAGTTCTCGCTGCATGTCGTGCTGAAAGGTGCTGTCCCACACCCATGCACTCACACTGGTCCCTTCTAGTGCTGGTGGCTTGTCAACCAGTACAGAGGGAAGATTAGGGTTCTGCCCAACACTAGTTGCTATGGGCTGTAACTATGAACATTGTGCATTGAGTTTTTTGCCATCAAAGTCCAATCTAGGGCTGTTTTCCAGTCACATCTATTGTCTTGCTTCAGTTTCAGCATAATCTCTGAGTGTTTGATTATGTCTCTGTCATGTTCTGACCATAGTTCTTGTGTGTTTTAGTGTTGGTCAGGACGTGAGCTGGGTGGGCATGCTATGTTGTGTGTCTAGTTTGTCTGTTTCTATGTTTGGCCTAATATGGTTCTCAATCAGAGGCAGGTGTTTTGTGTTGTCTCTGATTGGGAATCATATTTAGGTGGCTTGTTTTGTGTTGGGGTTTGTGGGTGGTTGTCTTCTGTCTTTGTGTTCTGCACCAGATAGGACTGTCTCGGTTTTCACATTTGTTATTTTGTATTTTGTATAGTGTTCACGTTATCGTCTCTTTGTTTATTAAATATGTTGAACACTAGCCGCGCTGCATTTTAGTCCTCTCCTTCACCAACGGAAGAGAACCGTTACAGTTTCTCCACAAGTCCATTTCTCCATGGACTGTATGCAGCAGTTGTCTTTACTTCCATGTTGAGTTTCTCTGCCATTTCTCGTATTTCATTATTATTGAGTTCTCCTCCATTGTCACTGTACAATTTCTGGGTCGGGCCATGCACACAATACCAATGAATGAATGAGGTGCTTGACGATGTCACTGGGTTTCTTTGTATTCACAATGCTTCCAGCGCTGAAGCGTGTGAAGTGGTGGATTATGTGAAGATACCCCACACTTGGTCCAGGCTCATATAGATCTACAGCCACTGTTTCATTGTATTTGGAAGCCAGTGGCAAACCAACAGCTGGTCTGGGCTTAGGTTTACTGTATTTTTGACATGTCTCACAACTGTTAACTATCTGCTGTAGAATGGAAATACTCTCATCATCATTATTCCCTGAACTGCTGAGTCATTTCTGAAGTCTGTAAACTGTAGCATGTCCAAACTGTTTGTGAAGCTTTAACAACACTTTGTGTTTTTCCTTTGTGTTCATGTTCTCTGGGTCTGTCAGAATCTCCATGTGCTCGGTGTCAGTCAGAATCTCATTTTTACATGGACTCTGTGTGATGTCTTTGTCTAAAATGTTTACACAATAGTGGCCCGAGGTAGTAAGTTCAAGAGTCACTGGTTGTTTAAACATCACTGCCTTGTCATTTTTTATGTCTAGTACAGCCTCTGCCTTCTTGAGGGAAGCTTTGCTTAATAGTAAGGGGATATCTGTAGGGACCACCTCTGTTTCAATGTGACACTTAGTCTGACCAATTTTTGCTGGTATCTTAACTCTCTTGGTAGAATGGACAATTCTCCCATCTCCAAATTTGAAAGCTCTGTTGCTTGGTGTGTCGATCATATTTTGTACTTCTTTCATATTTAGTTCACTGACATAGCTATCAAGCCATTTTGCACCACACACTGTCCGTGTACATGCAGTATCAATCACAGCAGATCCAAAGGATTCAACTATACAGATCTCAGTATCAATCACATCAGATCCTAAGGATTCAACTATAAACATCTCAGTATCAATCACAGCAGATCCTAAGGATTCAACTATACAGATCTCAGTATCAATCACAGCAGATCCTAAGGATTCAACTATAAACAGCTCAGTATCAATCACAGCAGATCCTAAGGATTCAACTATAAAGATCTCAGTATCAATCACAGCAGATCCTAAGGATTCAACTATAAAGATCTCAGTATCAATCACAGCAGATCCTAAGGATTCAACTATACAGATCTCAGTATCAATCACAGCAGATCCTAAGGATTCAACTATACAGATCTCAGTATCAATCACAGCAGATCCTAAGGATTCAACTATAAAGATCTCAGTATCAATCACAGCAGATCCTAAGGATTCAACTATACAGATCTCAGTATCAATCACAGCAGATCCTAAGGATTCAACTATACAGATCTCAGTATCAATCACAGCAGATCCTAAGGATTCAACTATAAACATCTCAGTATCAGAAGCAGATTGGTTTGAAAACAGTGTAATGTTACACTGCTCTATCTCTGTGTTTACATTTTCCTCTGTTCGTTTAACTTGTTCATGTTTTATGAGGACAGTCTTTAACCCAGTGGTAAGTGCTTTGACAAATAGCACATGTTGATCTCCTTCCATATTTGTCCAGTGGATTTGTGCCGGGAAATGGCGCCCTCTTCTGGTTGTCTTGAGAACGTGACTTGTTGGCGCCTTTTCTCTGCTGCTCAGTGTAATATGCTGCGTCACTCACTTGCATTCCATCTGCTATTGGCGCGACAAACGACTTTTCACCCAAAATTATTTTTAGTGCCGAGTTCATTGATGCAAAACTCAGCACAGTACAAGCAGTCAAAGCCAACTGTTTCTTCCTACCATCTAGACAGACAGTATCTAGCAACTTGAGAACTAACACTGCATCTGGGAGAACCATGTCTCTACCATCCAGACAGACAGTATCTAGCAACTTGAAAGCTAACACTGCATCCAGGAGAACCATGTCTCTACCATCTAGACAGGCAGTATCTAGCAACTTGAAAGCTAACACTGCATCCGGGAGAACCATGTCTCTACCATCCAGACAGACAGTATCTAGCAACTTGAAAGCTAACACTGCATCCAGGAGAACCATGTCTCTACCATCTAGACAGGCAGTATCTAGCAACTTGAAAGCTAACACTGCATCCGGGAGAACCATGTCTCTACCATCTAGACAGGCAGTATCTAGCAACTTGAAAGCTAACACTGCATCCAGGAGAACCATGTCTCTACCATCCAGACAGACAGTATCTAGAAACTTGAAAGCTAACACTGCATCCGGGAGAACCATGTCTCTACCATCCAGACAGACAGTATCTAGCAACTTGAAAGCTAACACTGCATCCAGGAGAACCATGTCTCTACCATCTAGACAGGCAGTATCTAGCAACTTGAAAGCTAACACTGCATCCGGGAGAACCATGTCTCTACCATCTAGACAGGCAGTATCTAGCAACTTGAGAACTAACACTGCATCTGGGAGAACCATGTCTCTACCATCTAGACAGGCAGTATCTAGCAACTTGAAAGCTAACACTGCATCCGGGAGAACCATGTCTCTACCATCCAGACAGACAGTATCTAGCAACTTGAAAGCTAACACTGCATCTGGGAAAACCATGTCTCTACCATCCAGACAGACAGTATCTAGCAACTTGAAAGCTAACACTGCATCCGGGAGAACCATGTCTCTACCATCTAGACAGGCAGTATCTAGCAACTTGAAAGCTAACACTGCATCCGGGAGAACCATGTCTCTACCATCCAGACAGACAGTATCTAGCAACTTGAAAGCTAACACTGCATCTGGGAGAACCATGTCTCTACCATCCAGACAGACAGTATCTAGCAACTTGAAAGCTAACACTGCATCCGGGAGAACCATGTCTCTACCATCTAGACAGGCAGTATCTAGCAACTTGAAAGCTAACACTGCATCCAGGAGAACCATGTCTCTACCATCCAGACAGGCAGTATCTAGCAACTTGAAATCTAACACTGCAGGAGAACCATGTCTCTACCATCCAGACAGACAGTATCTAGCAACTTGAAAGCTAACACTGCATCCAGGAGAACCATGTCTCTACCATCCAGACAGACAGTATCTAGTAACTTGAAAGCTAACACTGCATCCAGGAGAACCATGTCTCTACCATCCAGACAGTCAGTATCTAGCAACTTGAAAGCTAACAACGCATCCAGGAGAACCATGTCTCTACCATCCAGACAGACAGTATCTAGTAACTTGAAAGCTAACACTGCATCCAGGAGAACCATGTCTCTACCATCCAGACAGTCAGTATCTAGTAACTTGAAAGCTAACACTGCATCCAGGAGAACCATGTCTCTACCATCCAGACAGACAGTATCTAGAAACTTGAAATCTAACACTGCATCCAGGAGAACCATGTCTCTACCATCCAGACAGACAGTATCTAGCAACTTGAAATCTAACACTGCATCCGGGAGAACCATGTCTCTACCATCTAGACAGACAGTATCTAGTAACTTGAAATCTAACACTGCATCCAGGAGAACCATGTCTCTACCATCCAGACAGGCAGTATCTAGCAACTTGAAATCTAACACTGCATCCAGGAGAACCATGTCATACTTGCGATTCCTATTGTACCTCTGTTCCAAATCAATGATGTTGTCCGTCATTGCAACCGAAATATCTCTCGTAACACTGTCAACGTGTGAATATGCCTCGTAGGCACGGTCTTTCTCTTCTTTAAGAAATACAGGATCCAGTGCTCCGATCAAAGTTCCCATCATCCTTGTTCAAATCCTCCAGGGATATTGCCAGTGCCGTATCTCTCGCTCTTCCCTCCAGCGATAATACGACCGCAAGCGCTTGCTTTTTCACGTCCAGATTAGTAACGCGTGTCCAGATTCCCAGTTCATTTTTCCAACTTTCGTACGACCTCTTCTCGTCGAAGCGAGGTGGCACATTGTAGTTATTAACCATCCTCTGCTACCAATGTTAATTTGAAATGACACAACGACAAGGTTCCAGTTTAACAAAGTTTACTATACTATATGAACACACTACAAGGTAGCCATTCCACTCCAGGCTAGGTCCATCAACATCAAGACTTCCCGCGCAGGCGCACTCCAGACTGAGTCATAGCCCCGTAATAGCAGAAATATAGGGATACTTAAAACATGAACTTAACAGTAGGCTGTCATAGCAAATAAGAATTTGTTCTTAACTGACTTGCCTAAAGGTTAAAATAAATGATGGAGTATGTCTAGATTCTAAAATATAATTATTTACATTCATTTATTCAACGTTAATATATTTTTAACATCTCAAAACACCCCTTTTTAATTTAACTTTGCTTTTTCATAGACATATTGTTTCTAACAATGTACTCTTCAAACAGGTCACATTTCTGGTACTTTTAATGATATGACCCATTTTATACATACAAATAACCAATCACAGCCCTCCTTTAGGATTGCACATTCAGCAAGTCACCAGGAGAGGGAGTTCCCTTTGAATCCATTTTCCCATTCACTGTATGTGATGCTCATAAAACAAAATCACGCCTTCATAAATAGCAGAGGGACCACTGGAATTGTGATGTACTTGTAGAGTATATTGTTCCAAACAATATATCATAAAATGAACAACATCAAAAAGAGTCATTTTATGATATTTATAATAATATGTTAAATGTTGAATATGTATCAGAATGTAGACGTACTCCATATTTCAGAGCACATTACAAGGTGTATAATGGCACCAAGATGTTGTCCGTATCATTTACAGTTCCCAGATCATAAGGTCAAAAAACAAAGGGCCTACAATTATCACTTTTATCATGATTTTCCCCAAAATTGTTTGTGATACACTACATGACCAAAAGTATGTGGACACCTGCTCGTCGAAACATCTCATTCCAAAATCATGGGCATTAATATGGAGTTGGTCCCCCCCTTTTGCTGCTATAACAGCCTCCACTCTTCTGGGAAGGCTTTCCACTGGATGTTGGAACATTGGAACATTGGGACTTACTTCTATTCAGCCACAAGAGCACTAGTGAGGTTGGGCACTGATGTTGGGGCGATTAGGCCTGGGTCGCAGTCGGCGTTCCAATTCATCCCAAAGGAGTTTGATGGGGTTATTAAGGTCAGGGCTCTGTGCATGCCAGTCAAGTTCTTCCACACCGATCTCGACAAACCATTTTTGTATGAACCTCGCTTTGTGCACGGGTGCATTGTCATGCTGAAACAGGAAAGGGACTTCCCCAAACTGTTGCCACAATGTTGGAAGCACAGAATCATCTAGAATGTCATTGTATGCTGTAGCATTAAGATTTCCCTTCACTGGAACTAAGGGGCCTGAACCATGAAAACAGCCCCAGACCATTATTCCTCCTCCACCAAACTTTACAGTTGGCACTATGCATTTGGACAGGTAGTGTTCTCCTGGCATCTGCCAAACCCAGATGGTGAAGCGTGATTCATCACTCCAGAGAATGTGTTTCCACTGATCCAGAGTCCAATGGCCGTGAGCTTTACGTGAAATTGCCACATTCTACGTTCTAAATGTCAGATATTGGATTTATAAAACATACTTTTTTTGTCTCCTGTCCTGGGGTAATTGTGTTTCGTGCAAATGCAATATATTTCTGTGTCCTGTCACTCCAATATGCAGAATGTGCTCTCCCCTGATGTGCTGAGCCCTGAGGAGGAAGCTGAGGAGGAAGCTGAGGAGGCCACAGTGTGTCTTAACCCTAACATCTCTCTCTCTCGCTCTGTGTGTTTCTCCTGTGTCTCTCTCTCTCTCTCTGTCTCTCCTGTCTCTCTCTCTCTGTGTCTCTCCTGTCTCTCTCTTTCTCTCTCTCTCGCTCTCTGTGTCTTTCCTGTTTCTCTCTCTGTGTCTCTTCCATCTCTCTCTCTCTCTCTCTCTCTCGCTCTGTCTCTCTCTCGCTCTGTCTCTCTCTCTCTCTCGCTCTGTGTGTTTCTCCTGTGTCTCTCTCTCTCTCTGTGTCTCTCTCTCTCTCTCTCTCGCTCTGTCTCTGTCTCTCTCTCTGTCTCTCTCTCTCTGTCTCTCTCTCTGTCTGTCTCTCTGTCTCTCTCTCTGTCTGTCTCTCCAGTATGCAGAATGTTCTCTCTCCTCCTGGTCCAGAGAAGGAGGCTGAGGAGGAGGCCACAGCTCAGGATCAGGAGAAAATGATCAACATATCCTATGAACTGGCTGCTGAGGCCTCCAAACGCAGCAAGCTGGTGGCAGGTACAGTACAACACAGTATAACGGTACAGAACAGGATAACATAGAACATCTCCTATGACCACTAGCCATCCTCCGCCCAGCACCCTGCCCTGAACCTCAATCATTGTCGCTAGCCAGCTACCACCCGGTAACTCTACCATGCTCCTTTGAGGCTGCTGCCTTATGTACATAGACATGGAATCACTGGTCACTTTAATAATGTTTACATGCTGTTTTACCCACTTCATATGTATATACTGTATTCGGGTCAACATATATATATAAATATACATGTATTTGAGATTCTTCAAAGTAGCCACCCTTTGCCTTGATGACAGCTTTGCCCACTCTTGGCATTCTCTCAACCAGCTTAGCCTGGAATGCTTTTCCAACAGTCTTGAAGGAGTTCCCATATATGCTGAGCACTTATTGGCTGCTTTTCCTTCACTCTGCAGTCCAACTCATCCCAAACCATCCCAATTGGGTTGAGGTCGGGTGATTGTGGAGGCCAGGTCATCTGATGCAGCACTCCATCACTCTCCTTCTTGGTCAAATAGCCCTTACACAGCCTGGAGGTGTGGTGGTTCATTGTTCTGTTGAAAAACAAATGATAGTCCCACTAAGTGCAAAGCAGATGGGATGGTGTATCACTGCAGAATGCTGTGGTAGCCATGCTGGTTAAGTGTGCCTTAAATTCTAAAAAAAAATCGCAGACAGTGTCACCAGCAAAGCACCATCACACCTCCTCCTCCATGCTTCACAGTGGGAACCACACATGCAGAGATCAACTCTGCGTCTCACAAAAACACAGAGGTTAGAACCAAAAATCTCAAATTTGAACTCATCAGACCAAAGGACAGATTTCCACCGGTCTAATATCCATTGCTCATGTTTCTTGCCCCAAGCAAGTCTCTTCTTATTTGGGTCCTTTAGTCGTGTTTTCTTTGCAGCAATTCGATTCACACAGTCTCCTCTGAACAGTTGATGTTGAGATGTGTCTGTTACTTGAACTCTGTGAAGCATTTATTTGGTCTGCAATCTGAGGCTAGTAACTCTAATGAACGTATCCTCTGCAGCAGAGGTAACTCTGGGTCTTCCTTTCCTGTGGCGGTCCTCATGAGAGCCAGTTTCATCATAGCGCTTGATGGGTTTTTGCGACTGCACTTGAAGAAACGTTAAAAGTTCTTGAAATTTTCCGCATTGACTGACCTTCATGTCTTAAAGTAATGATGGACTGTCGTTTCTCTTTGCTTATTTGAGCTGTTCTTGCCATAATATGGACTTAGTCTTTTACCAAATAGTGCTATCTTCTGTATACCACCCCTACCTTGTCACAACGGAACTGATTGGCTCAAACGCATTAAGAAGGAAAGAAAATCCACAAATTAACTTTTAACAAGGCACACCTGTTAATAATTGAAACGCATTCCAGGTGACTACCTGAAGCTGGTTGAGAGAATGCCAAGAGTGTGCAAAGCTGTCATCAAGGCAAAGGGTGGCTACTTTGAAGAATCTCAAATATAACATATATTTAGATTTGTTTAACACTTTTTTGGTGATTACATGATTCTATATGTGTTATTTCATAGTTTTGATGTCTTCACTATTATTCTACAATGTAGATTCTACAATGTAGAATAATATGTGTATGTGACCAATGACATTTGATTTTGAGCTGGTTGCCGAGGCCTCCAGACACAACGTAGAACAGGATGGCAGAATAAAAACACAGCTTAGTAATTTGTCCAGTTTTGGTTCATAATATGCAATCAATTCATGCTGCTTATGTGACTTCATATTTTCTTCAACTAATGTTCTATGCCACAGGATAGAACATAGATTTGTTCACAAGCTTAACATGACATGACATTTATTTGATTTACCTCATTGATTTGCTTTACTTGTTTTGTCATCCACTCATTTTACATTTTTTTAAAGAATGAAATAAGTAATGTAAACAACTTGTTTGTTTTTCCGCTGTGTGTGTGTGTGCACGTCTTGTGTCTGTACGTGGTGTGTGTGTGTGTGACCATGTACGTGGTGTGTGTGTGTGCACGTCTTGTGTCTGTACGTGGTGTGTGTGTGTGTGTGACCATGTACGTGGTGTGTGTGTGTGCACGTCTTGTGTCTGTACGTGGTGTGTGTGTGTGACCATGTACGTGGTGTGTGTGTGTGCACGTCTTGTGTCTGTACGTGGTGTGTGTGTGTGTGTGACCATGTACTTGGTGTGTGTGTGTGTGTGGTTTGCAGTGCGCAGCTTGTCATCCTCCTCACCTCCTCCTGAGCCCCAACCCTCCTCATCTCCACCTCCTAACACACAGCCACCCCCCCAGCTCACTGATGGCTCCCACTTCATCTGTGTCTAGTAGTAGCAGCAGTAAGTGTGTGTAGGAACGCCCGTAAGAGACTCCTCTCTGTTCAGTCTCTCCTCTGTTCAGTCTCTCCTCTGTTCAGTCTCTCCTCTCTGTTCAGTCTCTCCTCTCTGTTCAGTCTCTCCTCTCTGTTCAGTCTCTCCTCTGTTCAGTCTCTCCTCTCTGTTCAGTCTCTCCTCTCTGTTCAGTCTCTCCTCTCTGTTCAGTCTCTCCTCTGTTCAGTCTCTCCTCTCTGTTCAGTCTCTCCTCTCTGTTCAGTCTCTCCTCTGTTCAGTCTCTCCTCTCTGTTCAGTCTCTCCTCTCTGTTCAGTCTCTCCTCTCTGTTCAGTCTCTCCTCTGTTCAGTCTCTCCTCTCTGTTCAGTCTCTCCTCTCTGTTCAGTCTCTCCTCTCTGTTCAGTCTCTCCTCTCTGTTCAGTCTCTCCTCTGTTCAGTTTCTCCTCTCTGTTCAGTCTCTCCTCTCTGTTCAGTCTCAAGCTCACTACATTTTTGACAGAAAACTCAGGCCTGTAAACTCAATGTTTCCAGTTGCTCTTCCTCTCTCGTTCTCTCTCCATCTCCCTCTCTCTTCCTCGCTCTCTGTCTCCTTTTTTAATAATCTCTTTCTTTCCCTCTCTTTTTAGCCCTGGCCTCAATGAAGACCTACACGTGAGAAGACCTCTACCCTAGGACATGACACAACCAGCACAAAACCCAACAAACTGGACTGACTGACAGACTGATGGGCCCGTTAGACCACGCTGTTCAATCTATACCTTACTACAGTATGACATCACATCCTCCTGTGCCATGACGTCAATTCATGTTCCCTTTAACATCACCACCACTTTCCCCTCTTCTCCCCCCTCACCTACTATCCATGTAATCACATTTGATCTTTGCAACAATGAGACAATAGTAAGGCATCGATACTGTTGCTTTTAGAATATAATTAGTTCCATTGCCGTTATTTCTCTAGTTTGTAGTTGGAGTTGATTGTGATTGAATATTGTCTGATGGTTAGGGTGTGTTCAGAGCATAAGGCCTGTATCCTGCTGTGATGACTCCTTCCTTCCCTTGGGGAAAAGACTGGCACGTGTTCCTTTACACACAGACACAGTGATGACAGTAACGTTTTCACCCTTCAACAGTTCCACTGTTCAGCTTGGTTTTATAACTATTTTTAGTTCATTTAATTTTTTGGAAGAAAAAAATATATTTTTTAGTTCACAACACTGCATATTTTAGTAATTCAAATCCAGTGTACAAAACCATTTCTGTTTTATATGTCTAAATATACAAGAGACAAATATAGTTGATTTATAGATTTGAAGAACGTGCCACTTTATTGTTGCAGAGGAGGATGGATGAGATTTGTAATCTTTTTTCTGGTTGGTTGTAATTATATTTATACGTCGGATCTTCTGCAGTTCCCCTTCTGCACCCGAATGGCATCGTATTCCCTATGTAGTACACTACTTTGTATCAGGGCCTATAGGACTCTGGTCAAAAGGAGTGCACTACTTTGTATCAGGGCCTATAGGACTCTGTTCAAAGGGAGTGCACTACTTTGTATCAGGGCCTATAGGACTCTGGTCAAAAGGAGTGCACTACTTTGTATCAGGGCCTATAGGACTCTGGTCAAAAGGAGTGCACTACTTTGTATCAGGGCCTATAGGACTCTGGTCAAAGGGAGTGCACTACTTTGTATCAGGGCCTATAGGACTCTGGTCAAAAGGAGTGCACTACTTTGTATCAGGGCCTATAGAACTCTGGTCAAAAGGAGTGCACTACTTTGTATCAGGGCCTATAGGACTCTGGTCAAAAGGAGTGCACTACTTTGTATCAGGGCCTATAGGACTCTGGTCAAAAGGAGTGCACTACTTTGTATCAGGGCCTATAGGACTCTGGTCAAAAGGAGTGCACTACTTTGTATCAGGGCCTATAGGACTCTGGTCAAAAGGAGTACACTACTTTGTATCAGGGCCTATAGGACTCTGGTCAAAAGGAGTGCACTACTTTGTATCAGGGCCTATAGGACTCTGGTCAAAAGGAGTGCACTACTTTGTATCAGGGCCTATAGGACTCTGGTCAAAAGGAGTGCACTACTTTGTATCAGGGCCTATAGGACTCTGGTCAAAAGGAGTACACTACTTTGTATCAGGGCCTATAGGACTCTGGTCAAAAGGAGTGCACTACTTTGTATCAGGGCCTATAGGACTCTGGTCAAAAGGAGTGCACTACTTTGTATCAGGGCCTATAGGACTCTGGTCAAAAGGAGTGCACTACTTTGTATCAGGGCCTATAGGACTCTGGTCAAAAGGAGTGCACTACTTTGTATCAGGGCCTATAGGACTCTGGTCAAAAGGAGTGCACTACTTTGTATCAGGGCCTATAGGACTCTGGTCAAAAGGAGTGCACTACTTTGTATCAGGGCCTATAGGACTCTGGTCAAAAGGAGTGCACTACTTTGTATCAGGACCTATAGGACTCTGGTCAAAAGGAGTGCACTACTTTGTATCAGGGCCTATAGGACTCTGGTCAAAAGGAGTGCACTACTTTGTATCAGGGCCTATAGGACTCTGGTCAAAAGGAGTGCACTACTTTGTATCAGGGCCTATAGGACTCTGGTCAAAAGGAGTGCACTACTTTGTATCAGGGCCTATAGGACTCTGGTCAAAAGGAGTGCACTACTTTGTATCAGGGCCTATAGGACTCTGGTCAAAAGGAGTGCACTACTTTGTATCAGGGCCTATAGGACTCTGGTCAAAAGGAGTGCACTACTTTGTATCAGGGCCTATAGGACTCTGGTCAAAAGGAGTGCACTACTTTGTATCAGGGCCTATAGGACTCTGGTCAAAAGGAGTGCACTACTTTGTATCAGGGCCTATAGGACTCTGGTCAAAAGGAGTGCACTACTTTGTATCAGGGCCTATAGGACTCTGGTCAAAAGGAGTGCACTACTTTGTATCAGGACCTATAGGACTCTGGTCAAAAGGAGTGCACTACGTAGTAAGGAACAGGGTGCCGTTCCGGACGCAAACCCTGTCGCACTGTTGTTGCCGACACGTGAATGTTTTGGCTTTTAAAAAAAAAAAAAAAAAGAGATGCTTCGTTTTAGTTTTTCTATTGCTGAGAAGAGAAGAGATATATTTAAAAATGTTTTCAGACCGAGGTTTGGTTTTTAGAAGTCTATTTTACGACTAGTTGGTTTTGAGGTGTCCTGGGAACAGAAAGACAAAGGGATAGGATAGCACATGTAAAGAGCAATAAGCAGATGGTTTTGTTTAAGGCTGTCTCCCAAATGGCACCCTGCTTCCTATCAAGTGCCCTACTTTTGACCACATCTCCTATGGGCCATGGCACCCTATTCCCTAAATAGCCCTTTGGTCCCTGGTTAAAAGTAGTACACTATATAGGGAAAATGGTGTCATTAGGGACACAAAATAGTTTTAGTGTACAAACTGTAATTACCAAAATTAAGTTCTTTGTGTATATAGTGTACGGTACGCATTGTGTGTTTATCGGGGGTTGGAACCGGTTCAGGGAACAGAACAGAAAACTGGAAAAGAACAACATTTTTCGAGGGAACGAGAACCGAGAACGAAAGTGATCTATTCTGTTCCGGAACAGAACCATTATTTTAAAAGCATGGGAACCGGTTAATAAAATAATTTTATGTTCAGGGCATTTTTTTCCATTCCCACAAAAAAAAGCGCAACAAAGCACCTACTGTATGCAAAGCCCTCACCTGTCACTCAGAAACGTATTCCAGTGTCTGTCTTCCTGCCAACTGAAAATATTTGCCGGTGTGTAGGCTCTGCCCTTCCCCCTCCCTCCAAAGCATAATCTTCATCTTTTTTTTTTTTTAACAATTTTATCGATTTTACGGAGTTACAGTTCACATAAGGAAATCAGTCAATGTAAATAAATTCATTAGGCCCTACCTAAATCTGGATTTCACATGACTGGGAATAAAGATATATATTTTTTTCTTCTCCCCAGCACAAGGTGCACCTGTGTAATGATCATGCTGTTTAATCAGCTTCTTGATATGCCACACCTGTCAGGTGAATGGATTATCTTGGCAAAGGATAAATGCTCACTAACAGGGATGTAAACCAATTTGTGCACAAAATATGAGAGAAATACGTTTTTTTGTGAGTATGGACATTTTCGGGTACTTTTATTTCAGTTCATGAAACATGGGACCAACACTTTACATGTTGCGTTTATATTTTTGTTCAGTGTACATTCTGTAGCAGGCCTGCTCCATAGCAAGCTCCTCTATCCATTGGTGAAGTAATTTAATGTTGAGCTCAATGAAAAAAAATACATTTTGATTTCAGAGGTTTAAAAAGGAACGATATAAAACGTAACTTTTTGGGGTTCGAACCGGTTGAGAACTTTATTTTACTGGTCGGAACAGTGGAAAGGAACGGGAAAAGATAATGGTTCTGTTCAGAACGAACGATTGGAAAATAATTTAGGTTCCAACCCTCTGGTATAAACTGTACCGCGGTACATTGTGTATTAGTGCTGAGCGATTAGTGCTTTTTGAGGTTGGTTCGGTTAGATTATATGGGGGGGACAAATCCGTTTTGGATTTCACTTTCGATAATTTTTTTAGACATCAAAATGCACTATGCATTATTATGTGGATTGAATCCTGTAACAACACAGAATATAACAATGAATAAAAGTCCCATGATGTTAGTGACTGCCCATTACTGCTCATCACTTATTAACCATCATTTATTCACATTACTTTAATAAAATATTTAAATTGTTGTGTTTATTACATTAGTTTTATTTGAAGACTTTATTATTTCATTCCAAGTCGTCATCTCATCTCTATAGCGCTGCTGTTGTCTGTTGTCTGACAACATCACCATTTTTGTAGTTCTTAAAAGTAAATAAGGCATACTTAATAAAATAAAAAAGTAGAATAGTTTTCCCGTTTCAGGACCTCCTATGCTCTTGCGTGGGCACCAAAGCATGTTATGGGTCTAATCATATAACTACATATAGAATCCCCTTTTAATTCAATAGGATCTCTGTGGGCCTAGTCGTAAAGACTTTTAAAATGTATTACCTTTTTACTGTGGCATAAACACAACCAGTCATGATAGTTTTTTAAAATTGGATTCGTCTAACAGTCACTTCAAAGGACTACTTTACTAGGCTACTTGTGTAAGTTCATCCACTCGCAACATATTTCCACCCCCCCCCCCCCCCCCCCCCCAAACAGGTGAATGGAAAGAGACTTCTGTTGCCGACTGTAATTAGGCCAAGAATTTATGCGGCCACTGCTGTCCGCTCGCTTCTCTGTGTCGGCCACGCATCTCTGCCTTGGCAAAATTCCTGTGTTCTTGTCAAACCGCATTGCATTTTGGAGTGGAGTATACTACCCGTTTTCAAGTCTCATTTACACATTTTTTCATGCCTCTGATGTAATGATAAATAGTGGTGTGATAGCGTTTTAATTATTGTGATAGGCTCATGTTTTACCGGTACTGCATACCCACACTATTTGTTTTGCTGGGACGTCGTACCGGACCGTACCACCTTACTTTCACCCCTGCTTTTATGACTACTGAATAAACAACTATCAATCACTTAGATTATTTATTTTCAGGTAAAGATACGTCGCAAAGCAACTGTTTTCTAATCCCTCTCTGTGTCTGCTCCACACAGACTGGACAAGTAGGCGGGCGCGCAATGGATTATGGTCATTGTAGTTAATTACCACGTTTTCTGCACTAAACTATAGAATATTGGCCTGTTGGAAACTACAACTCCCTACTACAGTACATCGCACAGGTCGGACATGAGCTGGTCTATCTCTAGAGAAACTGCATAGAGCTCACAGGGGGGGGATGAAGATTAAAAAAAAAAAAAAATGGAATTCAAATAATTGAACCGACGTCAGTCAATTAGTAAAAAAATTAAAATTAAAAAAAAACTTACATTTTGGTTAATCGCTCAGCACTTGTGTATATACTGTACCACAGTACTGTAGTACGCAGTACAGAGAGAAGAGGATTGGACTGTGTAGGATAATACATCCATAACAGGCTACTACTACATTATATTTAGAGTTGATGATATTACAATATTTATATCCCATTTGTTTTATATGATGTTAAATAAATGTCATTGTTCTTACACATTGATGTGTGGGTGTGGTGATTGTAAAGAGTGGAATGACTGGATGCTACTCCATATTAGAAACTAGCAAATATGGTTTTATTGACAATGAGCATAGTATTTCCTCATCCCAAAATACTTTATATTGGCTCCTAATTGTTGCTGTTAATAAAGTTGTGGGTTGAATATATCCTGCCTAAGTGCTTTTCATGGAGTTATATTCACTTTGTGGGTTTCCAGGTTTATTGAGAAAGAAAAAACGACAGTATTCATAAAAATAAAATAATTCCAGCACACTGGTGATCGAGAATGTTCCACATACATCTGAATGAATCTCTCACCAACTCTGATGATCTGGGTAAAATTATGTATTTTTGAACGGGTACTAGGTTCTGGGATTTTCATGATATGAGATTATTATAGGTCGCAAATGTAATCGCAAAAGGAATACATTTCCGTGAGACAAATGTCGGTTATTGTGTAGTTGACATCTGTAGAATGATAACGCCAGAGGTCCAAAGGAAATCCCTGTTCATAACTAAAGCAGTAGCACTGCCATGTGGTCACAGAGTAAACCACTGATCTGTACTGGCAGGCTGCATTGTAACCATTTGCAATTGTAACAGTTCCCATCAGACATACATTGTTCAATAGGCCGTGTGGGTTCATCGGGGATCACCCCATTGGCTCTAATCCAGTTTAGATTTGATTTAAACGAGATCATTTTAGGATTCTGAGTGGCGCAGCGGTCTAATGAACTGCATCTCAGTGCTAGAGGTGTCACCTACAGACCCGGGTTACGATCTCGGGCTGTATCACAACCGGCTGTGATCGGGAGTCCCATAGAGCGGCGCACAGTTGGCCCAGCGTTGTCCGGGTTGGGGGAGGGTTTGACCGGGGTAGGTTGTCATTGTAAATAAGAATTTGTTCTTAAACTGATTTGCCTAGTTAAATAAAGGTGAACAAAAATATATAGTGGTTTGCAAACCCGTGATTTCTCCAACACGTGGAACGCTTCAGTGAGTGAAATACGTTGTTAATATTTTCCCCGCCCCGCAACGCTTCTGTCCAATGTGTACACCGCTCCAGTTGTGGGACATGACGCCGCGCAGGACACACGTAGTGAAAATATCCATTGGTGTTCAGTAAAAATGGCTACCGCTTCTTCTGAATTGCAAGCTCCCGCATTGAGCGAGGAAAACAGTGAAACGCTTACAGAAAAGACCAAGGAGGAAAAGCAACCGGACACCGATACAGATGAACCGAGTGTTAGCAGCGTAGACGCACTGCTGAACATGGAAGTAAGGGTAGCGGAATGCGGGCAAGACGGAGAAGAAGGGGACGTGAAACATGCTGCGGAGGCGGTGGTGGTGACAGCGGCGACAACAGTCGCAGCAGCAACAGGGGTCGCAGATGATGATGATGATGATGATGAAGAAAAGACGGTGGGATGCAAACTTGTTCAAACAGATGAGAATTGCTCGGACTCTACGAAACAGAGTAGCCTAGTGGACGGTGGTGAGACTAGCGAGACAGTTAAAGATACGGTGAAGGAAATAGAAAGTAAACCAGAAGAACAACGAGAGGAGAGCCAGTCGCCTGTTACAGTCAGTGACTGTGTGGTAAAAAGCAAAGTCCGTGACGATGCTCCGGAGCCCGGGGAGGAGAAAACAAGCACCAGAGGTGGGGACCTCGAGGAGCTTGCGGTGGAAGACAAGCGGAGGGCCAGCGTAGAGATGTCATCCTCGGACGGAGAGCCGCTCAGCCGGATGGATTCAGAGGACAGGTTGGTACTTGGTAAACTATACAATTTCAAGATAAATGTTTGGAACACGGTGTTAATTTGTTTCATTTCCCCCAGGCTCACAAACAAATACGTTCACAGGAATACTGACACAGTGTCTGCAGTTGAGGCTACAATTTTTCCAATAATTAGTTGCTGGTGCTTTCATCAGCGCAGCTACGTTGTTGCCATGCAGATGTGATGCCCGCCTTCCCGCTGCTGCGCCACAATCATATCCTGAAGGGATTTGTGAAGCATATGCGGAGTGTAGGCTACAAAACATTAGTAACACCTGCTCTTTCCACGACATAGACTGACCAGGTGAAGTCAGGGGAAAGCTTTTATCCCTTATTGAGACATGTTAAATAAGGATTGTTAAGCCTTGAGACAGTTGAGACGTGGATTGTATATGTGTTACATTCAGAGGGTGAACGGACAAGACAAAATATTTAAGTACCTTTGAACGGAGTATGGTAATAGGTGCCAGACTGAACGGAGTATGGTAGTAGGTGCCAGACTGAACGGAGTATGGTAATAGGTGCCAGACTGAACGGAGTATGGTAATAGGTGCCAGACTGAACGGAGTATGGTAGTAGGTGCCAGACTGAACGGAGTATGGTAATAGGTGCCAGACTGAACGGAGTATGGTAATAGGTGCCAGACTGAACGGAGTATGGTAGTAGGTGCCAGACTGAACGGAGTATGGTAGTAGGTGCCAGACTGAACGGAGTATGGTAATAGGTGCCAGACTGAACGAAGTATGGTAATAGGTGCCAGACTGAACGGAGTATGGTAGTAGGTGCCAGACTGAACGGAGTATGGTAGTAGGTGCCAGACTGAACGGAGTATGGTAATAGGTGCCAGACTGAACGGAGTATGGTAATAGGTGCCAGATTGAACGAAGTATGGTAATAGGTGCCAGACTGAACGAAGTATGGTAGTAGGTGCCAGACTGAACGGAGTATGGTAGTAGGTGCCAGACTGAACGGAGTATGGTAATAGGTGCCAGACTGAACGGAGTATGGTAATAGGTGCCAGACTGAACGGAGTATGGTAGTAGGTGCCAGACTGAACGGAGTATGGTAGTAGGTGCCAGACTGAACGGAGTATGGTAATAGGTGCCAGACTGAACGAAGTATGGTAATAGGTGCCAGACTGAACGGAGTATGGTAGTAGGTGCCAGACTGAACGGAGTATGGTAGTAGGTGCCAGACTGAACGGAGTATGGTAATAGGTGCCAGACTGAACGGAGTATGGTAATAGGTGCCAGACTGAACGGAGTATGGTAGTAGGTGCCAGACTGAACGGAGTATGGTAGTAGGTGCCAGACTGAACGGAGTATGGTAATAGGTGCCAGACGCACCAGTTTGAGTGTGTCAAAAACTGCAACACTGCTGGGTTTGTCAATGTCAACAGTTTCCCATGTTTGTTTATCAAGAATGGTGCACCATCCAAAGGACCAGTGGTTGAAAACTGGTCATTGATGAAAGAGGACAAAGGAGACTGACATGAATTGTGCAGAGCAACAGACGGGCTACATTTAGTCAACTGACAGTCCAGTACAACATTGTTTAATACATTTGATTTTTTATTTCACCTTTATTTAACCAGGTAGGCTAGTGGAGAACAAGTTCTCATTTACAACTGCGACCTGGCCAAGATAAAGCAAAGCAGTGCGACACAAACAACAACACAGAGTTACACGTGGAATAAACAAACGTACAATCAATAATACAGTAGAAAAATAATAGTGTGCAAATGGCGTGAGGAGGTAAGGCAATAAATAGGCCATAGTAGCGAAGTAATTACAATTTAGCAAATTACCACTGGAGTGATAGATGAGCAGATGGTGATGTTCAAGTAGAGATACTGGAGTGACAGATGAGCAGATGGTGATGTGCAAGTAGAGATACTGGAGTGACAGATGAGCAGATGGTGATGTGCAAGTAGAGATACTGGAGTGACAGATGAGCAGATGGTGATGTGCAAGTAGAGATACTGGAGTGACAGATGAGCAGATGGTGATGTTCAAGTAGAGATACTGGAGTGCAAAAGAGGAGAAAAGTTGGTGCCCAAAGACCCATAAAAGAATGTACAACTCGCCGTACCTTGACACCGTACCTTGACACCGTAGACACTAGAGGTCGACCGATTAATTAGGGCCGATTTCAAGTTTTCATAACAATCGGTAATCTGCCTTTTTGGATGCCGATTACATTGCGATCCACGAGGAAACTGCGTGGCAGGCTGACCACCTGTTACACGAGTGCAGCATCAAAAGGAGCCAAGGTGAGTTGCTAGCTAACATTCAACTTATCTTATAAAAAAAACAATCAATCTTCACATAATCACTAGTTAACTACACATGATTAATATTACTAGTTTAACTAGCTTGTCCTGCGTTGCATATAATCAATGCGGTGCCTGTTAATTTATCATCGAATCAGTCTACTTCAACTTCGCCAAACGGGTGATGATTTAACAAAAGCGCATTCGCGGAAAAAAAGCACATTTGTTGCACGAATGTACTTAACCATAAACATCAATGCCTGTCTTAAAATCAATACACAGAAGTATATATTTTTAGTTACAATAAGTGCATGTTAGCAGGCAATATTAACTAGGGAAATTGTGTCACTTCTCTTGCGTTCTGTGCAAGCAGAGTCGGTATATGCAACAGTTTGGGCCGCCTGGCTCTGTGTTTCTTCCTAACAAAGACCATAATTATTTTGCCAGAATTTTACATAATTATGACATAACATTGAAGGTTGTGCAATATAACAGGAATATTTAGACTGATGGAGGCCACTCGTTAGATAAAATACAGAACGGTTCCGTATTTCACTGAAATAATAAACATTTTGTTTTCGAAATGATAGTTTCCGGATTCGACCATATTAATGACCAAAGGCTCGTATTTCTGTGTGTTATTATATTATAATTAAGTCTATGATTTGATATGTGATAGAGCAGTCTGACTGAGCGATGGTAGGCAGCAGCAGGCTCGTAAGCATTCATTCAAACAGCACTTTCCTGCATTTGGCAGCAGCTCTTTGCTGTGCTTCAAGCAGTGAGCTGTTTATGACTTCAAGCCTATCAACTCCCGAGATTAGGCTGGCAATACAATAGTGCCTATAAGAACATCCAATAGTCAAAGGTATATGAAATACAAATGGTATAGAGAGAAATAGTCCTATAATTCCTATAATAACTACAACCTAAAACATCTTACCTGGGAATATTGAAGACTCATGTTAAAAGGAAACACCAGCTTTCATATGTTCTCATGTTCTGAGCAAGGAACTTAAACGTTAGCTTTTTTACATGGCACATATTCCACTTTTACTTTCTTCTCCAACACTTTGTTTTTGCATTATTTAAACCAAATAGAACATGTTTCATTATTTATGAGACTAAATCGATTTTTTTAATGTATTATATTAAGTTAAAATAAAAGTGTTCATTGTTCATTCAATATTGTTGTAATTGTCATTATTACAAATATATATATAAAAATCGGCTTTTTTTTGGTCCTCCAATAATTGGTATCTGCTTTTTTTTGTCCTCCAATAATTGGTATCGGCGTTGAAAAATCCTAATCGGTCTACCTCTAGTAGACGCCGTACCTTGACGCGAATGGGGTACGGCAGCCGAAGACCTTACACACTTCCACTCGTTTCAGATGAAACATCAAAACTGTGGTTGCAGTGGGAACAAAAACACTGGAGAAATGGAAAACCATTGTCTGGTCTGATGAGTCCTGGTTCCTGCTGATTGGAGGACTAGGGTATGGCCGCGTGTCAACATTGCAGGGTGGTGGGGGTGTGTTTTCACGACACATTGGGGCACTGATAAAAGTCGAGCAACGTTTGAATGCCACAGGAAGTCTGAACATCATCGCCAATCAGGTACATCCCTTCATGACAGTGGATTTGTTTTTCAGACAGATAAAGCCCCAGGGCACAAGGCTAGGATTGTCCAGGAATGGTTCCACAAAACATGATAGTGACTTCAGCTTATTGCAGTGACCTGCCCAGTCACCAGATCTGTGGGATGAGATGGAACAAGCTATTCGGAGTAGAGATCTACAACCAGCCAACTTGACACAACTGTGGGAAGCGATGGAGACAACCCAGCGTTATGCTTTCGACACCTTGTAGAGTCCATGACCCCGGCGACTTGAGGCTGTTCTGAGGGCCAAAGGGCGGTGCAACTCAATATTTGGAAGGTGTTCCTAATGTTTTGTACACTCAGTGTATCTGCAGGTCTTTATAAACCGGTAATGCATACCTCATTTAGCCTGTAGTTTTTGACTTTTGATTGAAACAAATATGTGCACTTTCATCTTGTAAATATCAACTGTGCCTCTGTTCCATTCACTCAGGCTGGAAGTATGTTTGACTTGACAGTTGCATTTGAATCATGTGTCAGAATGTGTGTCTTAAAACCCCCTGAAATGGTACGAGGAGCCAATTAGCAGCAGTAACGGCAGGTGACACACACAGGAAGTCTGTCCAAGTACAATCAGGCTTCCTGACTTTACATAGGCTGCTTTAGACAGGCAGCCCACTTCTTTTGACCAATCAGATCAGCTCTGAAAAATATCTGATGTGAAAAGATCGTATGTGATTGGTCAAAAGACCCATTAGTGGATAAAATATCAGAATGGGGCTGCCTGTGTAAATGCAGACTATATTCACAGCTGCACCTGTTCCTCATCGTCTGACATGTTTAGCGTGTCAGAATAAAGACGTCTCCCTCTTGTTCACTAGATGGTTGTCTGATAGACTCACATTGAGATGTGCTGATGCTATGGTGTATTTCCCTAGTCGCTTTACTTCAGAATGATGACTGTGTACATCTCTCTCTCTGTGTCTCTCTCTGTGTGTCTCTCTCTCTGTCTCTCTCTCTCTCTCTGTGTCTCTCTCTGTCTCTCTCTGTGTCTCTCTGTCTCTCTCTCTGTGTCTCTCTCTGTCTCTCTTTGTGTCTCTCTCTCTGTCTCTCTGTGTTTGTTTCTCTCTTTGTCTCTGTCTCTCTGTGTCTCTGTGTGTCTGTCTGTCTCTCTGTCTCTCTCTGTTTCTCCCTGTGTCTCTCTGTCTCTCTCTGTGTCTCTCTCTGTGTCTGTCTCTCTCTGTGTCTGTCTCTCTCTGTGTCTCTGTCTTTGTCTCAGTATCAGCAGTACCCTGATGGACATGGAGAGCACGGTTTCCAGCGGACGTTCCACCCCTGCCATGATGAACGGGCAGGGCAGTGCCGCCCAGTGCCACTCCAGTACCAAGGGCCAGGCAGTGGGGAACAGCTGCTGCTGGGACCAATGTGGCCTCTGCTTCACCTGCAGCCCAGACCTGGCTGAACACATCAGGGGCCTGCATGTCGACGGACAGAGAGGAGGGGTGGGTAGTGTAGTGTCAGGAACCAGGACAAAATAGGGTTGTGTTCATTTGGGAGAAAACCTTTTGAAACTGAGTAAAACAGGAAGGCACTAGCTGGACCATCGTTTTAAACTGGTTTGCTACTTTTGGCCCCGATGAACATGACCCAGGCTTCTCTATATCAGATCAAATTTGATGACCAATTTATGCAGAAATCCAGGTATTTCCAAAGGGTTCACATATACTTTTTCTTGCCGCTGTAAATCAAAACTGGATGGTTTTCGGAGATAGATGGGGGTTGTTGTCCATTAGTTTACTCAAAGTAGGGGAGGGGTAGTAGGGTTAGGGAAAAATAAACTCTCTCCTCATCTCCAACTCTCTCTCCCCTCATCTCTAACTTTCTCTCATCTCTAACTCTCTCTCCCCCCATCTCCAACTTTCTCTCCCCTCATCTCTAACTCTCTCTCCCCCCATCTCCAACTTTCTCTCCCCTCATCTCTAACTCTCTCTCCCCCCATCTCCAACTCTCTCTCCCCTCATCTCTAACTCTCTCTCCCCCCATCTCCAACTCTCTCTCCCCTCATCTCCAACTCTCTCTCCCCTCATCTCCAACTCTCTCTCCCCCCATCTCCAACTCTCTCTCCCCTCATCTCCAACTTTCTCTCCCCTCATCTCTAACTCTCTCTCCCCCCATCTCCAACTCTCTCTCCCCTCATCTCCAACTTTCTCTCCCCTCATCTCTAACTCTCTCTCCCCCCATCTCCAACTCTCTCTCCCCTCATCTCCAACTTTCTCTCCCCTCATCTCTAACTCTCTCTCCCCCCATCTCCAACTCTCTCTCCCCCATCTCCAACTTTCTCTCCCCTCATCTCTAACTCTCTCTCCCCCCATCTCCAACTCTCTCTCCCCTCATCTCCAACTTTCTCTCCCCTCATCTCCAACTTTCTCTCCCCTCATCTCTAACTCTCTCTCCCCTCATCTCTAACTCTCTCTCCCCTCATCTCTAACTCTCTCTCCCCTCATCTCTAACTTTCTCTCCCCCCATCTCTAACTTTCTCTCCCCCCATCTCTAACTTTCTCTCCCCCCATCTCTAACTTTCTCTCCCCTCATCTCTAACTTTCTCTACCCTCATCTCTAACTTTCTCTCCCCTCATCTCTAACTTTCTCTCATCTCTAACTCTCTCTCCCCCCCATCTCCAACTTTCTCTCCCCCCCATCTCCAACTTTCTCTCCCCCCCATCTCCAACTTTCTCTCCCCTCATCTCTAACTCTCTCCCCTCATCTCTAACTTTCTCTCCCCTCATCTCTAACTTTCTCTCCCCTCATCTCTAACTTTCTCTCCCCTCCATCTCTAACTTTCTCTCCCCTCATCTCTAACTCTCTCTCCCCTCATCTCTAACTCTCTCTCCCCCCTTCTCCAACTCTCTCTCCCCCCTTCTCCAACTCTCTCTCCCCCCTTCTCCAACTCTCTCTCCCCCCTTCTCCAACTCTCTCTCCCCCCTTCTCCAACTCTCTCTCCCCCCTTCTCCAACTCTCTCTCCCCCTTCTCCAACTCTCTCTCCCCCCTTCTCCAACTCTGCCCCCCCCCCCCCCCCCCCCCACCAGGTGTATGTGTGTCTGTGGAAGGGCTGTAAGGTGTACAACACTCCGTCCACCAGTCCAAGCTGGCTCCAGAGACACATGCTGACACACAGCGGAGACAAACCCTTCAAGGTGTGTATGGAATCCCTGCGGTAATTGAACCCACAACTCTAGTGTTGTTAGCAGGTCTCAGGTGGTTTTCTGAATGGTGACCTGCTTTTCTCTCTCTCTCTGTCTGTCTCTCTGTCTCTCTCTGTCTGTGTCTCTCTCTCTATATCTTTGTCTCTCTCTATATCTCTGTCTCTCTCTATATCTCTGTCTGTCTGTCTGTCTGTCTGTCTGTCTGTCTGTCTGTCTGTCTGTCTGTCTCTGTCTGTCTCTGTCTGTCTGTCTGTCTGTCTCTCTGTCTGTCTGTCTCTCTGTCTGTCTGTCTCTCTGTCTCTCTGTCTCTCTGTCTCTCTGTCTCTCTCTGTCTGTGTCTCTGTCTCTCTGTCTCTCTCTGTCTGTGTCTCTCTCTATATATCTTTGTCTCTCTCTATATATCTCTGTCTCTCTCTATATCTCTGTCTCTCTCTATATCTCTGTCTGTCTGTCTGTCTGTCTGTCTGTCTGTCTGTCTGTCTGTCTCTCTCTCTCTCTCTCTCTCTCTCTCGTAGTGTGTGGTGGGGGGCTGCAATGCCAGCTTTGCATCTCAGGGGGGGCTAGCGCGCCATGTGCCCACCCACTTCAGTCAGCAGAGCTCCTCTAAGCTGTCCGGTCAGTCGAGACTCAAGGAAGAGTCTCCCTCTAAAGCTGGGCTTACTAAGAGGAAGAAACGAACGCAGATGAACAAACGCAGGCGCTCGCTACGTACGTACCTACTACAGTGCTGTGTGTGTGTGTGTGTGTGTGTGTGTGTGTGTGTGTGTGTGTGTGTGTGTGTGTGTGTGTGTGTGTGTGTGTGTGTGTGTGTGTGTGTGTGTGTGTGTGTGTGTGTGTGTGTGTGTGTGTGTGTTTTGTTTGTAGACAACAGGTGTAGACTAACAGTGAAATGCTGACTAACAGGTATTTGTTCAACAATGCAGAGATAAAGATAATAAATAGAAACAGTGATACAAGGAATAAATACACAGTGAATAACAATAACAAGTAAAAATAACATGGCTATTTACAGGAAGTACCGAGTCGATGTGCAGGGGTACGAGGGAATTCAAGTAGCTACAGTAAAATGTCAAATTAACAGCCTGGGTGTTTGTTTTCTTCAATCACTGAACACAACAGGCGCTTATTAAAAACAGGCTTCTATAATGAGCATTTATTTCCTTTATGCACAAAATATTTTGCTCATTTGCATAGTTAATTGTTTAATCCCAGTATTCACTTCCAGCATTTTAATCAACTTCTTAATTTCCTGCACGAATGTGTTAACATTTACACAATGTCACGTTTTTTCTTGTCTTAGTATGCCTCTATATACAGTATCAGTCAAAAGTTTGGTCGGGTTCAAGTCCGGGTTCTGGCTGGGCCACTCAAGGACATTCAGAGACTTGTCCCAAAGCCACTCCTGCGTTGTCTTGGCTGTGTGCTTAGTGTCATTGTCTTGTTGGAAGGTGAACCTTCACCCCAGTCTGAGGACCTGAGCGCTCTGGAGCAAGTTTTCATTAAGGATCTCTTAGTACTTTGCTCCGTTCATCTTTCCTTCGATCCTGGCTAGTCTCCCAGTCCCTGCTACTGAAAAACATCCCCACAGCATGATGCTGCCACCACCATGCTTCACCGTAGGGATGGTGCCAGGTTTCCTCCAGACTTGACGCTTGGCCTTCAGGAAAAAGAGTTCAATCTTGGTTTCATCAGACCAGAGAATCTTGTTTCTCATGGTCTGAGAGTCTTTAGGTGCCTTTTGGCAAACTCCAAGTGGGCTGTCATGTGCCTTAGCAATAACGAGGCTATATACAGGGGGTACCGGTACCGAGTCAATGTGCGGGGGTACTGGTTAGTCGAGGTAATTTGTACATGTAGGTAGGGGTAAAGTGACTATGTATAGATAATAAACAGCGAGTAGCAGCAGTGTAAAAACATAGGGGAGGGGGGTTCAATGTAAATAGTCCGGGTGGCCATTTGATTAATTGTTCAGCAGTCTTATGGCTTGTGGGTAGAAGCTGTTAAGAAGCCTTTTGGACCTAGGCTTGGCGCTCCGGTACCGCTTGCTGTGTGGTAGCAGAGAGAACAGTAGAACTTCTTGAGGATCTGGGGACCCATGCCAAATCTTTTCAGTCTCCTGAGGGGGAATAGGCATTGTCGTGCCCTCTTCACGACTGTCTTGGTGTGTTTGGACCATTCTAGTTTGTTGTTGATGTGGACACCAAGGAACTTGAAGCTCTCAACCCGCTCCACTACAGCCCCGTCGATGAGAATGGGGGCCTGTTAAGCCTGCCTTGTCATCTAGTCCACGATCAGCTCCTTAGTCTTGCTCACATTGAGGGGGAGGTTGTTGTCCTGGCACCACACTGCCTCATTGTTGTTGGTGATCAGGCCTACCACCCTCCTGTCGACAGCAAACTTGATAATAGTGTTAGAGTCGTAGGCGGCCATTTTGTGAACATGGAGTATAGGAGGGGACTAATCACACACCCCTGGGGGCCTCCCTGTGTTGATGGTAAGTGTGGCGGATGTGTTGTTGCCTACCCTCACCACCTGGGGGCGGCCCGTCAGGAAGTCCAGGATCCAGTTGCAGTCACACACTCTACGCAATGTTTTAACCTCAACGCCTTTGGTCATCTGTAAAGATAGATTAGAATTGGACCACACACTCAGAGAAACCCAGTTAGTTTTAAGGCTCCCGAGTGACGCAGCAGTCTAAGTCACTGCATCTCAGTGCTAGAGGAGTCACTACTGACCCTGGTTCGATCCCGGGCTGTATCACAACCGGCCTTGATCGGGAGTCCCGTAGGGCGGTGCACAATTGGCCCAGCGTCGTCCGGGTTAGGGGAGGGTTTGGCCAGGGTAGGCTGTCATTGTAAAATAAAAATGTGTTTGTTACTGTCATGCCTAGTTAAAGAAAAGTTAGATAAAATAGAAGTTCCTTGGGGCATGTGAAGTGGTCACCGTTTCACAACTGCAAACTGTCACCTGGGGTTTTTCACCTCACCTAGCATACACGTTCAGGTAGCTCCCTCACGGCCTTGCTGGCGCTGAACACACACACACACACACACAGGGAACTGAAAACCCGGAGAAGGTTGACATTCTTTTAGGAACAGAACCAGAACCGGGAACGAAAGTGATCTCTAGTGTTCCGGAACAGAAACGTTATTTTCAAGTCTTTCAAAACAAAAAATATATGCATTCTTAATATCTAGTATATAATTCTGTAATTCAGTGAAGTTATGATGCTAGTAAGAGCCTAAACACATTCCAACTCAGCGTTTCAAGCCAAGCTCCCTCCATATCCACCACTCTCTCTACCCACCTGTGAAATTTCAGTCGCGTCTCGCGCCTGCACTTATATGAACAATCAAACATGCAAACAACTACCTTACCTGTTCCATAGCAAGCTGCTCTAGCCGCGTTAAACGGTGGAGTAAATTAATCAACTCAATGTAAAAAACTGTTGATTTCCAGGGTTAAAACATGAATGAAAAGGAACTATATGAACCATTTACTTTTTGGGGTTCAGAACTGTATTATGTCGTAACACTGGAACGGAATTAAAAGAAATAGGGGTTCTGTTCAGAATGGAAAGATTGGAAAATAATGTTGGTTCCAACCCTCAAAATATTACTTCTCACTTGTGACAGCACTCGGGAGGAGGTCAGGATGATGTCTGGCTCTTTGTCAGGAGAAGTGTGAGAGCAGGACAGACAGCTCTTTTCTAAATATACTGTATTTTGACATGGAAAATACCCTTGATTGTTTTTCAGCCAGCCAGGCAACACATTCTTTCAACTCTAACCCTGTTCTGTTGAATAATATGTTCTGCTCATAGCTAATGTACACGGTTACAGTTAGAAAGGAGCCTACCCAGCTCTGTTCAATGTAGTACTAATGCAGTACTAAAGCAACAATGAACCTTTTTAAAAACTGTGTCATTTCACTATGTTGTCATACTGATGATCTTCACCAGGACACAGTGGTGTTGGTCTGGTCTCACTGCTGGTCTCACTGCTGGTCTCACTGCTGGTCTCACTGCTGTCTCACTGCTGGTCTCACTGCTGGTCTCACTGTTGGTCTCACTGCTGGTCTCACTGTTGGTCTCACTGCTGGTCTCACTGTTGGTCTCACTGTTGGTCTCACTGTTGTCTCACTGCTGGTCTCACTGCTGGTCTCACTGCTGGTCTCACTGTTGGTCTCACTGTTGGTCTCACTGTTGGTCTCACTGCTGGTCTCACTGTTGGTCTCACTGCTGGTCTCACTGCTGTCTCACTGCTGGTCTCACTGCTGGTCTCACTGTTGTCTTACTGCTGGTCTCACTGTTGTCTCACTGCTGGTCTCACTGTTGTCTCACTGCTGGTCTCACTGTTGTCTTACTGCTGGTCTCACTGCTGGTCTCACTGCTGGTCTCACTGCTGGTCTCACTGCTGGTCTCACTGCTGGTCTCACTGTTGTCTCACTGCTGGTCTCACTGTTGTCTCACTGCTGGTCTCACTGCTAGTCTCACTGCTGGTCTCACTGCTGGTCTCACTGCTGGTCTCACTGCTGGTCTCACTGCTGGTCTCACTGCTGGTCTCACTGCTGGTCTCACTGTTGTCTCACTGCTGGTCTCACTGTTGGTCTCACTGCTGGTCTCACTGTTGTCTCACTGCTGGTCTCACTGCTGGTCTCACTGCTGGTCTCACTGCTGTCTCACTGCTGTCTCACTGCTGGTCTCACTGCTGGTCTCACTGCTGTCTCACTGCTGTCTCACTGTTGGTCTCACTGCTGTCTCACTGCTGGTCTCACTGTTGGTCTCACTGCTGGTCTCACTGCTGGTCTCACTGTACCTCCTCACCTCTCATCCCAGACTCTCTCTGCTCTCATCCCAGTGTCTCCTCTTCCACCAGCGAGACCTCATGATTTCTTTGACGCCCAGACCATGGATGCCATCAGACACCGGGCCATCTGCCTCAACCTGGCTACACACATGGAGAGCACCGGCAACGGACACAGTGTGGTGTTTCATAGCACGGTTAGTAAACCACTTAAGAACACTTGGTCCTGCTACAACACTCCACAAGGCCGAGTGGATCTCTGAATCCCAAATCAAGCCCCTTGGTACCTTGGAGATCTGAGAGGATTGGATAGGTGTTAGCAATATGTGACTCACCACCTGGATTCAGTCCAATGGAGAGCGACTCAGCGATGCAAAACGGTATATCATACACTGCAGGTGAGAAACAATAGCAATATGTGAGTAGAAGTTGATCACATCTGACAGTAGTAGTAGTAGTAGTAGTAGTAGTAGTCCATCACATCTGACAGTAGTAGTAGTAGTAGTCCATCACATCTGACAGTAGTAGTAGTAGTAGTAGTCCATCACATCTGACAGTAGTAGTAGTAGTAGTAGTAGTCCATCACATCTGACAGTAGTGGTAGTCCATCACATCTGACAGTAGTAGTAGTAGTAGTCCATCACATCTGACAGTAGTAGTAGTAGTCCATCACAACTGACAGTAGTAGTAGTAGTAGTAGTCCATCACATCTGACAGTAGTAGTAGTAGTAGTCCATCACATCTGACATTAGTAGTAGTCCATCACATCTGACAGTAGTAGTAGTAGTAGTAGTCCATCACATCTGACAGTAGTAGTAGTAGTAGTAGTCCATCACATCTGACAGTAGTAGTAGTAGTAGTCCATCACATCTGACAGTAGTAGTAGTAGTAGTAGTCCATCACATCTGACAGTAGTAGTAGTAGTAGTAGTCCATCACATCGGACAGTAGTAGTAGTAGTCCATCACATCGGACAGTAGTAGTAGTAGTCCATCACATCTGACAGTAGTAGTAGTAGTAGTAGTAGTAGTAGTCCATCACATCTGACAGTAGTAGTAGTAGTAGTAGTCCATCACATCTGACAGTAGTAGTAGTCCATCACATCTGACAGTAGTAGTAGTAGTAGTCCATCACATCTGACAGTAGTAGTAGTAGTAGTAGTAGTAGTCCATCACATCTGACAGTAGTAGTAGTAGTAGTAGTCCATCACATCGGACAGTAGTAGTAGTAGTCCATCACATCTGACAGTAGTAGTAGTAGTAGTAGTAGTAGTCCATCACATCTGACAGTAGTAGTAGTAGTAGTAGTCCATCACATCTGACAGTAGTAGTAGTAGTAGTAGTAGTCCATCACATCTGACAGTAGTAGTAGTAGTAGTAGTAGTAGTCCATCACATCTGACAGTAGTAGTAGTAGTAGTAGTCCATCACATCTGACAGTAGTAGTAGTAGTAGTAGTAGTAGTCCATCACATCTGACAGTAGTAGTAGTAGTCCATCACATCTGACAGTAGTAGTAGTAGTCCATCACATCTGACAGTAGTAGTAGTAGTAGTAGTCCATCACATCTGACAGTAGTAGTAGTAGTAGTCCACCACATCTGACAGTAGTAGTAGTAGTAGTAGTAGTCCATCACATCTGACAGTAGTAGTAGTAGTCCATCACATCTGACAGTAGTAGTAGTAGTCCATCACATCTGACAGTAGTAGTAGTAGTAGTCCATCACATCTGACAGTAGTAGTAGTAGTAGTCCATCACATCTGACAGTAGTAGTAGTAGTAGTCCATCACATCTGACAGTAGTAGTAGTAGTAGTCCATCACATCTGACAGTAGTAGTAGTAGTAGTCCATCACATCTGACAGTAGTAGTAGTAGTAGTCCATCACATCTGACAGTAGTAGTAGTAGTAGTCCATCACATCTGACAGTAGTAGTAGTAGTAGTAGTAGTAGTAGTCCATCACATCTGACAGTAGTAGTAGTAGTAGTCCATCACATCTGACAGTAGTAGTAGTAGTAGTCCATCACATCTGACAGTAGTAGTAGTAGTAGTAGTAGTAGTCCATCACATCTGACAGTAGTAGTAGTAGTCCATCACATCTGACAGTAGTAGTAGTAGTCCATCACAACTGACAGTAGTAGTAGTAGTAGTAGTAGTAGTAGTAGTCCATCACATCTGACAGTAGTAGTAGTAGTAGTAGTAGTAGTAGTAGTCCATCACATCTGACAGTAGTAGTAGTAGTAGTAGTAGTCCATCACATCTGACAGTAGTAGTAGTAGTAGTCCATCACATCTGACAGTAGTAGTAGTCCATCACATCTGACAGTAGTAGTAGTAGTCCATCACATCTGACAGTAGTAGTAGTAGTCCATCACATCTGACAGTAGTAGTAGTAGTCCATCACATCTGACAGTAGTAGTAGTAGTAGTAGTCCATCACATCTGACAGTAGTAGTAGTAGTCCATCACATCTGACAGTAGTAGTAGTAGTAGTCCATCACATCTGACAGTAGTAGTAGTAGTAGTAGTAGTCCATCACATCTGACAGTAGTAGTAGTAGTCCATCACATCTGACAGTAGTAGTAGTAGTCCATCACATCTGACAGTAGTAGTAGTAGTCCATCACATCTGACAGTAGTAGTAGTAGTCCATCACATCTGACAGTAGTAGTAGTAGTCCATCACATCTGACAGTAGTAGTAGTAGTCCATCACATCTGACAGTAGTAGTAGTAGTCCATCACAACTGACAGTAGTAGTAGTAGTAGTCCATCACATCTGACAGTAGTAGTAGTAGTAGTCCATCACATCTGACAGTAGTAGTAGTAGTCCATCACATCTGACAGTAGTAGTAGTAGTCCATCACATCTGACAGTAGTAGTAGTAGTAGTAGTAGTCCATCACATCTGACAGTAGTAGTAGTAGTAGTAGTCCATCACATCTGACAGTAGTAGTAGTAGTCCATCACATCTGACAGTAGTAGTAGTCCATGACATCTGACAGTAGTAGTAGTAGTAGTAGTAGTCCATCACATCTGACAGTAGTAGTAGTAGTCCATCACATCTGACAGTAGTAGTAGTAGTCCATCACATCTGACAGTAGTAGTAGTAGTCCATCACATCTGACAGTAGTAGTAGTAGTAGTAGTAGTCCATCACATCTGGCAGTAGTAGTAGTAGTAGTAGTAGTCCATCACATCTGGCAGTAGTAGTAGTAGTAGTAGTAGTAGTCCATCACATCTGACAGTAGTAGTAGTAGTCCATCACATCTGACAGTAGTAGTAGTAGTAGTAGTCCATCACATCTGACAGTAGTAGTAGTAGTAGTAGTCCATCACATCTGACAGTAGTAGTAGTAGTAGTAGTCCATCACATCTGACAGTAGTAGTAGTAGTAGTAGTCCATCACATCTGACAGTAGTAGTAGTAGTAGTAGTCCATCACATCTGACAGTAGTAGTAGTAGTAGTAGTCCATCACATCTGACAGTAGTAGTAGTAGTAGTAGTCCATCACATCTGACAGTAGTAGTAGTAGTAGTAGTAGTAGTCCATCACATCTGACAGTAGTAGTAGTAGTCCATCACATCTGTCAGTAGTAGTAGTAGTCCATCACATCTGTCAGTAGTAGTAGTAGTCCATCACATCTGACAGTAGTAGTAGTCCATCACATCTGACAGTAGTAGTAGTAGTAGTCCATCACATCTGACAGTAGTAGTAGTCCATCACATCTGACAGTAGTAGTAGTAGTAGTAGTAGTAGTCCATCACATCTGACAGTAGTAGTAGTAGTCCATCACATCTGACAGTAGTAGTAGTAGTAGTAGTCCATCACATCTGACAGTAGTAGTAGTAGTCCATCACATCTGACAGTAGTAGTAGTAGTCCATCACATCTGACAGTAGTAGTAGTAGTCCATCACATCTGACAGTAGTAGTAGTAGTCCATCACATCTGACAGTAGTAGTAGTAGTCCATCACATCTGACAGTAGTAGTAGTAGTAGTAGTCCATCACATCTGACAGTAGTAGTAGTAGTAGTAGTAGTCCATCACATCTGACAGTAGTAGTAGTAGTAGTAGTAGTCCATCACAACTGACAGTAGTAGTAGTAATAGTCCATCACAACTGACAGTAGTAGTAGTAGTAGTAGTGGTAGTAGTAGTAGTAGTCCATCACATCTGACAGTAGTAGTAGTAGTAGTCCATCACATCTGACAGTAGTAGTAGTAGTAGTAGTAGTCCATCACATCTGACAGTAGTAGTAGTAGTAGTCCATCACATCTGACAGTAGTAGTAGTAGTAGTCCATCACATCTGACAGTAGTAGTAGTAGTAGTCCATCACATCTGACAGTAGTAGTAGTAGTAGTAGTAGTCCATCACATCTGACAGTAGTAGTAGTAGTAGTAGTAGTCCATCACATCTGACAGTAGTAGTAGTAGTAGTAGTAGTAGTCCATCACATCTGACAGTAGTAGTAGTAGTCCATCACATCTGACAGTAGTAGTAGTCCATCACAACTGACAGTAGTAGTAGTCCATCACAACTGACAGTAGTAGTAGTAGTAGTCCATCACATCTGACAGTAGTAGTAGTAGTCCATCACATCTGACAGTAGTAGTAGTAGTCCATCACATCTGACAGTAGTAGTAGTAGTAGTAGTCCATCACATCTGACAGTAGTAGTAGTAGTAGTAGTCCATCACATCTGACAGTAGTAGTAGTAGTAGTAGTAGTAGTAGTCCATCACATCTGACAGTAGTAGTAGTCCATCACATCTGACAGTAGTAGTAGTAGTAGTAGTAGTCCATCACATCTGACAGTAGTAGTAGTAGTAGTCCATCACATCTGACAGTAGTAGTAGTAGTAGTAGTAGTAGTAGTCCATCACATCTGACAGTAGTAGTAGTAGTAGTAGTAGTCCATCACATCTGACAGTAGTAGTAGTAGTAGTAGTAGTAGTCCATCACATCTGACAGTAGTAGTAGTAGTCCATCACATCTGACAGTAGTAGTAGTCCATCACAACTGACAGTAGTAGTAGTCCATCACAACTGACAGTAGTAGTAGTAGTAGTCCATCACATCTGACAGTAGTAGTAGTAGTCCATCACATCTGACAGTAGTAGTAGTAGTCCATCACATCTGACAGTAGTAGTAGTAGTAGTAGTCCATCACATCTGACAGTAGTAGTAGTAGTAGTAGTCCATCACATCTGACAGTAGTAGTAGTAGTAGTAGTAGTAGTAGTAGTCCATCACATCTGACAGTAGTAGTAGTCCATCACATCTGACAGTAGTAGTAGTAGTAGTAGTAGTCCATCACATCTGACAGTAGTAGTAGTAGTAGTAGTAGTAGTCCATCACATCTGTCAGTAGTAGTAGTAGTCCATCACATCTGACAGTAGTAGTCCATCACATCTGACAGTAGTAGTAGTAGTAGTAGTAGTCCATCACATCTGACAGTAGTAGTAGTAGTAGTAGTAGTAGTAGTAGTAGTAGTAGTAGTCAGTCACATCTGACAGTAGTAGTAGTCCATCACATCTGACAGTAGTAGTAGTAGTAGTAGTCCATCACATCTGACAGTAGTAGTAGTAGTAGTAGTAGTAGTCCATCACATCTGTCAGTAGTAGTAGTAGTCCATCACATCTGACAGTAGTAGTCCATCACATCTGACAGTAGTAGTAGTAGTAGTAGTAGTCCATCACATCTGACAGTAGTAGTAGTAGTAGTAGTCCATCACATCTGACAGTAGTAGTAGTAGTAGTAGTCCATCACAACTGACAGTAGTAGTAGTAGTAGTCCATCACATCTGACAGTAGTAGTAGTAGTCCATCACATCTGACAGTAGTAGTAGTAGTAGTCCATCACATCTGACAGTAGTAGTAGTAGTAGTCCATCACATCTGACAGTAGTAGTAGTAGTAGTCCATCACATCTGACAGTAGTAGTAGTCCATCACATCTGACAGTAGTAGTAGTAGTAGTAGTCCATCATATCTGACAGTAGTAGTAGTAGTAGTAGTCCATCACATCTGACAGTAGTAGTAGTAGTCCATCACATCTGACAGTAGTAGTAGTAGTAGTAGTAGTAGTAGTAGTCCATCACATCTGACAGTAGTAGTAGTAGTAGTCCATCACATCTGACAGTAGTAGTAGTAGTAGTAGTAGTAGTAGTAGTAGTAGTAGTAGTAGTCATCACATCTGACAGTAGTAGTAGTAGTCCATCACATCTGACAGTAGTAGTAGTAGTAGTAGTCCATCACATCTGACAGTAGTAGTAGTAGTAGTAGTAGTAGTAGTAGTCCATCACATCTGACAGTAGTAGTAGTAGTAGTCCATCACATCTGACAGTAGTAGTAGTAGTAGTAGTCCATCACATCTGTCAGTAGTAGTAGTAGTCCATCACATCTGACAGTAGTAGTAGTAGTAGTCCATCACATCTGACAGTAGTAGTAGTAGTAGTAGTCCATCACATCTGACAGTAGTAGTAGTAGTAGTAGTCCATCACATCTGACAGTAGTAGTAGTAGTAGTCCATCACATCTGACAGTAGTAGTAGTAGTAGTCCATCACATCTGACAGTAGTAGTAGTAGTAGTAGTAGTAGTAGTAGTAGTAGTAGTAGTAGTAGGCCATCACATCTGACAGTAGTAGTAGTAGTAGGCCATCACATCTGACAGTAGTAGTAGTAGTAGTCCATCACATCTGACAGTAGTAGTAGTAGTCCATCACATCTGACAGTAGTAGTAGTAGTAGTAGTCCATCACATCTGTCAGTAGTAGTAGTAGTCCATCACATCTGACAGTAGTAGTAGTAGTAGTAGTAGTAGTCCATCACATCTGTCAGTAGTAGTAGTAGTCCATCACATCTGACAGTAGTAGTAGTAGTAGTCCATCACATCTGACAGTAGTAGTAGTAGTAGTAGTCCATCACATCTGACAGTAGTAGTAGTAGTAGTCCATCACATCTGACAGTAGTAGTAGTAGTAGTAGTAGTAGTAGTAGTAGTAGTAGTAGTCCATCACATCTGACAGTAGTAGTAGTAGTAGTAGTAGTAGTAGTAGTAGTAGTAGTCCATCACATCTGACAGTAGTAGTAGTAGTAGTAGTAGTAGTCCATCACATCTGACAGTAGTAGTAGTAGTAGTCCATCACATCTGACAGTAGTAGTAGTCCATCACATCTGACAGTAGTAGTAGTAGTCCATCACATCTGACAGTAGTAGTAGTCCATCACATCTGACAGTAGTAGTAGTAGTCCATCACATCTGACAGTAGTAGTAGTAGTAGTAGTAGTCCATCACATCTGACAGTAGTAGTAGTAGTAGTAGTCCATCACATCTGACAGTAGTAGTAGTAGTAGTAGTAGTAGTCCATCACATCTGACAGTACTAGTAGTAGTAGTAGTAGTCCATCACATCTGACAGTAGTAGTAGTATTAATCAAATGTCAATCAAATGTATTTATATAGCCCTTCTTACATCAGCTAATATCTCGAAGTGCTGTACAGAAACCCAGCCTAAAACCACAAACAGCAAGCAATGCAGGTGTAGAAGCACGGTGGCTAGGAACAACTCCCTAGAAAGGCCAAAACCTAGGAAGAAACCTAGAGAGGAACCAGGCTCTGAGGGGTGGCCAGTCCTCTTCTGGCTGTGCCAGGTGGAGATTGTAATAGAACATGGCCAAGATGTTCAGATGTTCATAGATGACCAGCAGGGTCAAATAATAATAATCACAGTGGTTGTCGAGGGTGCAACAGGTCACCACGTCAGGAGTAAATATCAGTTGGCTTTTCATAGCCGATCATTCAGAGTATCTCTACCTCCTCTTGAGACGGGTCATATATAGGCCAAGTTGAATCAGAGGACAAGATGGAGCTACCACCATATTGCTTTACCCAATCATCTGAGTCTCCACGGGCTCTTATGTATCAAGGGGTTGATTTGGGATTCCGAGATTCTCTCATCCTGAAAATGTTCTCACATCCCTCTGTGCTGTTTTTTTTGGATCCGTCTTTCACACTTCAAACTCTAGGGGGCTGTTTTTGGAGAATATAGTCTATAGTCTCACTGAAGATGTTCACAGTACACTTGCAGTGACCCTTGTGAATGGCCCTAGGTGGGTAGACTGGAGAGACGAGGGGTCATGTTTTGGTGTTAAGACAGTTGTTTCTGTGATTTATATTCTGAGTTTGAACTGCACGTCCTGCTTCCCAAATGTCTCCCCATGTCCTACATATCCATAGGACTCTGTTTCAAACTACTATAGTATTATAGTATTATTATAGTCTTTTTATTTAACCTTTTTTTTTTTAACTAGGCAAGTAGAGATGCAGTGTCTTAGACCGCTGAGGCCGCGGCGCCACTCAGGATAGGGTGGCATTTGGTTTGTATTTTTTTAATATATTTTTTTATTTTAAATTTAGCTCTTTTTCTCTTGCTGACTAACATACTGACCAGACAGGCGTCTGCCATTGTGCGCATGTTGATTTTGTCTACCCCTACCAGATGCGTTAAAATACCAAAACCAACTATGAACCAACTATATTCATTTGGGGACAGGTCGAAACACACATGAAACATTCATGGACATTTAACTAGCTTGCTGTTGCTAGTTAATTTGTCCTGGGAAATAATCATTGGATTGTTTATTTGACCTGAAATGCATATGGTCCTTTTTTTTTCCTGGATCTTTGTAGAATTTTGGCCCATGTTGAGTTCTCTACTCCTACAATTAATCCACGGATATAAAGTGGAAACCTACTTTGTTTTCTTTGATAAATTTCTCCTCGTTCGTTGTTCTTTTTCTTCCTCTTTGCACTTTATGTGGTGGTTAGAAACCAACCTTAAGGTGCATTACCACCACCAACTGGCCTGGAGTGTGGACCTCAGTTCATCTTTCAATCACCCACGAGGGCTGCATGCTCGTACTAACCAATGAGGAGATGGAAGAGTCGGGACTTGCAGCGCGTCACGGATTAAAACAGAACCAAGTTGTAGTTTACCGCCTGGCTACCCAGACGTCTGTTGGCTCACGCGACAGTTAAGGTGAAATTATTGAATAACATATATGTGTTTCTCAGCTTGTGTGGTGAATGATTTTTCAGCCATGTATTAATAGCTGGGTACCTGAGTAGTGGGTGTCCATGTGCAGAGTGAAATGGGGATTTTTATGAATGACTGTCTGTAATATCATAGAGCGCCACTAGAGAGCACTGTGTCCACTTCAGTAAACTGCTTTCAGGTTGGTTGGAATGTCAATGGAATGGCTTAATGTCACTAGGCAGTATCCCATGGGTTGGTCTGCACACATTCCCACTCTCTCATTACAATACACTATCACTTCTGGGGCTAATTCATTCTAATTGATCTTTTAGCACACTTTTCCAAATGCCTGAATCACAAGAATCACGTTATTTTTGTCTTTAAAAAAGTATCTATTTTTTATGAGCGTTTGTACGCTTGTTCTCATGTTGTCTTTTTGGTCTCGTCGCTCTTTCTGCTGTGACTGTGAACCTTCCCATTGACACACATACATCCCCTGCCCCCAACACCAAGCCCCTCCCCCCAACACCAAGCCCCTCCCCCCAACACCAAGCCCCTCCCCCCAACACCAAGCCCCTCCCCCAACACCAAGCCCCTCACCCCCAACACCAAGCCCCTCACCCCCAACACCAAGCCCCTCACCCCCAACACCAAGCCCCTCACCCCCAACACCAAGCCCCTCACCCCCAACACCAAGCCCCTCACCCCCAACACCAAGCCCCTCACCCCCAACACCAAGCCCCTCACCCCCAACACCAAGCCCCTCACCCCAACACCAAGCCCCTCACCCCAACACCAAGCCCCTCACCCCAACACCAAGCCCCTCACCCCAACACCAAGCCCCTCACCCCCAACACCAAGCCCCTCACCCCCAACACCAAGCCCCTCACCCCCAACACCAAGCCCCTCACCCCCAACACCAAGCCCCTCACCCCCAACACCAAGCCCCTCACCCCAACACCAAGCCCCTCACCCCAACACCAAGCCCCTCACCCCAACACCAAGCCCCTCCCCCCAACACCAAGCCCCTCCCCCCAACACCAAGCCCCTCCCCCCAACACCAAGCCCCTCACCCCCAACACCAAGCCCCTCACCCCCAACACCAAGCCCCTCACCCCCAACACCAAGCCCCTCACCCCAACACCAAGCCCCTCACCCCCAACACCAAGCCCCTCCCCCCCCAACACCAAGCCCCTCCCCCCCCAACACCAAGCCCCTCCCCCCCCAACACCAAGCCCCTCCCCCTGCCACGCACACCAACAAAGTTGAGAGATCACTTCTTCCTCTCTGACAAGCGGTTTCAACTCCATATTTGCATTTGTGGTTTTGGTCCAACAGAATGGGTCATATGAAACACATTGAGACATTCATTTACTGTGAGAGGAGAAATTAACCTTGCCAACGATACACTTTATGTCTCAACTACTCAAATATCACTCAGAGCAGAACTCTATACTAAAACGGCAGTATCAATGAGCATTGGTACCGCTAGAAGCATTTTAGCCAAAGACTGTTATACTAGCTGTCTAGTATGTGTTTTTATAAATGTGTAAAACACAATTATATATAAAGAATTGGCAACTCGTTCTCATTCTGAGAAATAAGGTAGGCCACTTGATTTCAACATGTGAACAAAGTGGACAGGCTAGCACGCTGTTCAAACAGGTGGAGACGGACAGAAAGGTGTGTTCATAACAATTCAACTGTTCTACCTGGTTAGCTAGCAGATAGATCCTTGTTAGCTAGCAGATAGATCCTTGTTGGCTAGCAGATAGATCCTTGTTATCTAGCAGATAGATCCTTGTTATCTAGCAGATAGATCCTTGTTAGCTAGCAGATAGATCCTTGTTAGCTAACAGATAGATCCTTGTTAGCTAGCAGATAGATCCTTGTTGGCTAGCAGATAGATCCTTGTTATCTAGCAGATAGATCCTTGTTAGCTAGCAGATAGATCCTTGTTAGCTAGCAGATCGATCCTTGTTAGCTAGCAGATAGATCCTTGTTAGCTAGCAGATAGATCCTTGTTAGCTAGCAGATAGATCCTTGTTAGCCAGCAAATAGATCCTTGTTAGCCAGCAGATAGATCCTTGTTAGCCAGCAGATAGATCCTTGTTAGCCAGCAGATAGATCCTTGTTAGCTAGCAAATAGATCCTTGTTGGCTAGCAGATAGATCCTTGTTAGCTAGCAAATAGATCCTTGTTATCTAGCAGATAGATCCTTGTTAGCCAGCAGATAGATCCTTGTTAGCTAGCAAATAGATCCTTGTTATCTAGCAGATAGATCCTTGTTATCTAGCAAATAGATCCTTGTTAGCTAGCAGATAGATCCTTGTTAGCTAGCAGATAGATCCTCGTTAGCTAGCAGGTAGATCCTTGTTATCTAGCAGATAGATCCTTGTTAGCTAGCAGATAGATCCTTGTTAGCTAGCAGATAGATCCTTGTTAGCTAGCAGATAGATCCTTGTTAGCTAGCAGATAGATCCTTGTTAGCTAGCAGATAGATCCTTGTTATCTAGCAAATAGATCCTTGTTAGCTAGCAGATAGATCCTTGTTAGCTAGCAGATAGATCCTCGTTAGCTAGCAGATAGATCCTCGTTAGCTAGCAGGTAGATCCTTGTTATCTAGCAGATAGATCCTTGTTAGCTAGCAGATAGATCCTTGTTAGCTAGCAGATAGATCCTTTTCATAAACAGACTTGAAAGCCAGATCAGTGATTATTGCTAAAAAAAAAAGCAGGTTAAACTATTTTGATAAAATAATACAATGATTAGTGGGTCTGATGGTCGTGGAAGGTTTATATTTATCCTGGCTATAACTTCACACGTCCTGAATGCATTATAATATATGCAGTGTATTTTACCTTTAATTGTACAACAAAGCTTATATAGAGAGAAAAAACCCTGAAAAAAACGAGCAGTACGTATATCTGCTGACTGTTTAAAGGTAAAATACACTGCATTTCAATTGTACAACTATGCTTTTTTTTGTAAGAAAACATAAAAAGAAAAAAGAAAAAAAAGAAATCTAGATATACAGTATATCGTGAATCACTCATAAATCAAAAAAATAAAAGCTAGATATGATTTTTAGACCATATCGCCCAACACTAATCACTTCCCAGTACCTGATTCATTCCTAGTTAGCAGAGGTGGAATAACCCTTATCACTGCTACAGGCCCAGTCTGCCCCAGTCTGTATTCCGGAGCCCAGTGTCTGTGCCAGGTACTATTCTGCTTTAAGCTGCCCTGCCTCTCAACGCTGCCAACCAGGGTGAAATCCTGCTTGTGTTGTTGAGGCCACGGACGGACCCACGGTAACTCCTCCCACGGTAACTCCTCCCACGGAGTCCTCCTGGCTCCAGGTCAGTGAGTTTCTCAGTGAGTCCATCTCAGAGACCAAGAGTCACGACCAGAGATGGCCTCTCCTCTTTTCGTAACTGAACAGGTGTACAACAAAGGTCTGAAGTGGGGCTCGCTTGACGTGTGGTGAATCACTCCTGTAGGGGGGCTTTACTCCCTCTTCCTCTGTGCTTCACATCACTAGGCCACTCTGACATGTGCATTGACTTCTCACCTCCAAACGGGCTCATTATGCATCGCCGCACTACATACTCAACAGAGCCTGTCCTGTTGCCAAATAAAAAAAGATCAATGCTTTAGCAAACACACACACAGCACACACACACAACACACAGCACACACACACACAGCACACACACACACACACACACACACACACACACACACACACACACACACACACACACACACACACACACACACACACACACAGCACACACACAGCACACACACACACACACACAGCACACGCACACACACACACAGCACACGCACACACACACACAGCACACGCACACACACACACACACAGCACATGCGCACACACACAGCACATGCGCACGCACACACACGTACACAGCACACACACAGCACACACACACGTACTCACAGCATACACACACAAAGCACACCGCCGGCCAATAATTTAAAAGGCGATAAGAAAAAGGCTTGAAGAGGTTAAGCGAGGTAACCGCATTTTGGAACAGAGCCTTAAGGAGTGGAAACAGGCAGCAGAGGGGGAGGCAAGAAGGAGAGATGAGGGGGGGGGGGCAAGAAGGAGAGATGAGGGGGGGGGGGCAAGAAGGAGAGATGAGGGGGGGGGGCAAGAAGGAGAGATGAGGGGGGAGGCAAGAAGGAGAGATGAGGGGGGGCAAGAAGGAGAGATGAGGGGGGGCAAGAAGGAGAGATGAGGGAGAAGATAAATGGAGAGGGAGAATATGGGGGAGAGAGAGACTGGGAGGGAGAATATAGGAGAGAGAGAGACTGGGAGGGAGAATATAGGAGAGAGAGAGACTGGGAGGGAGAATATAGGAGAGAGAGAGACTGGGAGGGAGAATATAGGAGAGAGAGAGAGAGGGAGGGAGAATAAAGGAGAGAGAGACTGGGAGGGAGAATATAGGAGAGAGAGAGACTGGGAGGGAGAATATAGGAGAGAGAGACTGGGAGGGAGAATATAGGAGAGAGAGACTGGGAGGGAGAATATAGGAGAGAGAGAGACTGGGAGGGAGAATATAGGAGAGTGAGACTGGGAGGGAGAATATAGGAGAGAGAGAGACTGGGAGGGAGACAGAGAGCGAGGAGGAGGAGGAGGGTGAAGAGGAGGTCAGATGGAATGGGAAGGAGGGCTGACCGGTTGGGTAAAAATGACAAAACGAGCATCCATCCATTGTCCTACTCTCTGACCCGTATGGTTAGGTCCACAGCTGAGGGCCAGCCAGGGAGGCTGTGTGTCTCCCCAAGGGCCATCCAGACTCACCCTGGCCTGGGGAGAGGAGCAGGGCTGTAGCCCTGGAGGGGTGGAGGAGTGGAGGTCCTGGGAAGGTGTCCAGTGGACTTCCTGGTGTGTGTGTTTTCAATTTGTGTGTTCCCTGTGTGTGAGCCTTGATGTTTACGATGGGATATTTTTGTTATTCGGCCAAACTGCGTCATCCTGAGCTTCACCCCTGACACCAGACAGGCACCCCCCTCTCCTTCACTCACTCCTCTCTCCCCCTCACAATTCTCCCCCTCACTCACCCGTTCTCCCTCTCATTCACTCATGCCTTTCACCCTTACTGGCCCTCCCCCCTGGCTGACCCTCCCCCCTCACTGTTTGTTCTACAGTTTCACTTTCTCTCCCCTCTCTCTCTCTCCCTCACTCTCTCTCTCTCCCTCACTCTCTCACCCTCCCTTTCACTCTCTCTCTCCCACCCTTATGTCCCTCTCTCACCCTCATTCTCTCTCACCCTTCTATTTCTCTCTCACCCTCACTCTCTCTCACCCTTCTCTCTCTCTCTCTGTCTGTCGCTGTGGAAGATAAACCTATATCTATCACTCTGGACACTCAGATCTGTTGTTTGATAAGGCATTCAGGGTTGTGTTCATTAGGGTACAATGTTGCAAAACATTAGGCACCAAACGGAAGAAAACCAACTGAAACAGGGAGAGACTACTTGAACATGTCCATTAAGAAACATTCATTTTTATATACAGTTGAAGTCGGAAGTTTACATACACTTAGGTTGGCGTCATTAAAACTCGTTTTTCAACCCCTCCACAAATGTCTTGTTAACAAACTATAGTTATGGCAAGTCGGTTAGGACATCTACTTTATGCATGACACAAGTAATTTTTCCAACAATTGTTTACAGACAGATTATTTAATTTCTAATTCACTGTATCACAATTCCAGTGGGTCAGACGTTTACATACACTAAGTTGATTGTGCCTTTAAACAGCTGGGAAAATTCCAGAAAATGATGTCATGGCTTTAGAAGCTTCTGATAGGCTAATTGACATCATTTGAGTCAATTGGAGGTGTACCTGTGGATGTATTTTAAGGCCTACCTTCAAACTCAGTGCCTCTTTGCTTGACATCATGGGAAAATCAAAAGAAATCAGCCAAGACCTCAGAAATATATTTTGTAGACCTCCACAAGTCTGGTTCATCCTTGGGAGCAATTTCCAAATGCCTGAAGGTTCCATGTTCATCTGTACAAACAATAGTACGCAAGTATAAACACCATGAGACCACGCAGCCGTCATACTGCTCAGGAAGGAGACGCGTTCTGTCTCCTAGTATGTTGGTGCGAAAAGTGCAAATCAATCCCAGAACAACAGCAAAGGACCTTGTGAAGATGCTGGAGGAAACAGGTACAAAAGTATCTATATCCACAGTAAAACGAGTCCTATATCGACATAACCTGAAAGGCCGCTCTGCAAGGAAGAAGCCACTGCTCCAAAACCACCATAAAAAAGCCAGACTACGGTTTGCAACTGCACATGGGGACAAAGATCGTACTTTTTGGAGAAATGTCCTCTGGTCTGATGAAACAAAAATATAACTGTTTGGCCATAATGTCCATTGTTATGTTTGGAGGAAAAAGGGGGAGGCTTGCAGCCGAAGAACACCATCCCAACTGTGAAGCACGGGGGTATCATGTTGTGGGGCTGCTTTGCTGCAGGTGGGACTGTTGCACTTCACAAAACAGATGGCATCATGAGGAAATAAAATTATGTGGATATATTGAAGCAACATCTCAAGACATCAGTCAGGAAGTTAAGGCTTGGTCACAAATGGGTCTTCCAAATGGACAATGACCCCAAGCATACTTCCAAAGTTGTGGCAAAATGGCTTAAGGACAACAAAGTCAAGGTTTTGGAGTGGCCATCACAAAGCCCTGACCTCAATCCTCTAGAACAATTTGTGGGCAGAACTGAAAAAGTGTGTGTGAGCAAGGAGGTCTACAAACCTGACTCAGTTACACCAGCTCTGTCAGGAGGAATGGGCCAAATTTCACTCAACTTATTGTGGGAAGCTTGTGGAAGGCTACCCTAAATGTTTGACCCAAGTTAAACAATTTAAAGGCAATGCTACCAAATACTAATTGAGTGTATGTAAACTTCTGACCCACTGGGAATGTGATGAAAGAAATTAAAGCTGAAATAAATAATTATCTCTACTATTATTCTGACATTTCACATTCTTAAAATAAAGTGGTGATCCTAACTGACCTACAACAGGGAATTTTTACTAGGATTTAAATGTCAGGAATTGTGAAAAACTGAGTTTAAATGTGTTTGGTTAAGGTGTACGTAAACTTCCGACTTCAACTGTATCTGCTGCATTCCCTACTGAACACAACCCTGAAACTACATGGGCCTGGGCTGCCCCTTTAATTGACAGAATCTCGCACTATCCTTTTAAGGGAGCGACCCAGTGCAGGGCTAATGAGTATGAACCTGTTGACGCTGACAGAGGAATCATGGGCTAGAGACTCCCAGGCCGACTTAATTAAAATGACAATGAAGCATATGCCAGTGTGTTGCAGAGAGACTCTCAGCAGTAGGGTTCTGACGTACTGTAGAGGACATGGCGGTGCCCAGCCTGTGTAGAGCACAGGACAGCACATCCAGGGCCATTGTTTTTGGACCAGGGTGAAAGAAAGAGGATCTCTCTCTCTCCCTACTCCATGTGGTACACATATACCGACACACGTCTTGCAGTAGCCAGACGTTGGGAGAAGAGAGGCCTAGCTAAGAGGCAGACACACTACATTGCACAGGGAGACTGAGCCTCCACTAAACTAGCCCCAAACCAAACACAACACAAAGAGAAAGAGACTAGTGAGAGACTAGCGAGCGACTGGAGAGAGAGCGAGCGACTGGAGAGAGAGAGAGAGAGCGAGCGACTGGAGAGAGAGAGAGAGCGAGCGACTGGAGAGAGAGAGCGCGAACGACTGGAGAGAGCGAGCGACTGGAGAGAGAGAGAGCGAGCGACTGGAGAGAGAGAGAGCGAGCGACTGGAGAGAGAGAGACTTGAATGAACTACAGGACAAAATACAAACCCTCCAACCCAAAAAGGCATGTGGTGTTGATGGTAATCTAAGTGACATTATAATATATACAGACCACAAACTCCAATTGGCTAAACTTACATCTTCCCCAATATTTGGAACCAAGGACCCCAATCCACAAAAGTGGAGACAAATTTTACCCCAATAACTACCATGTGATATACGTCAACAGCAACCTTGGGAAAATCCTCTGCATTATCATTAACAGCAGAATCATACATTTACTCAGTGAAAACAATGTACTGAGCCAATGTCAAATTGGCTTTTTACCAAATTACCATATGACAGACCACGTATTCACCCTGCACACCCTAATTGACAAACAAACAAACCAAAACAAAGGCAAACGTCTCACCCCCAAACAGGCTCATTATGCATCGTCACACTACATACTCAAAAGAGCCTGTCCTGTTGCCCAATGAAAATGTCAATGTTTTAGCAAACACACACACACACACACACACACACACACACACACACACACACACACACACACACACACACACACACACACACACACACACACACACACGAAGTGCAGGCCAATCATTTTAGAAGGCGATTTGAAAAAGGCTTGAAGAGGTTAAGCGAGGTAACCACATTTTGAAACAGAGACTGAAGAGTGGAAATGGAGCCAGCAGAGAGGGGGGGGGGCAAGAAGGAGAGATGGGGGGGCAAGAAGGAGAGATGGGGGAGAGACAGGGGAAGAAGATAAATGGAGAGGGAGAATATAGGAGAGAGAGAGAGACTGGGAGGGAGAATATAGGAGAGAGAGAGAGACAGGGGGGGAGAATATAGGAGAGAGAGAGAGACTGGGAGGGAGAATATAGGAGAGAGAGAGACTGGCAGGGAGAATATAGGAGAGAGAGAGAGACTGGGAGGGAGAATATAGGGGAGAGAGAGACTGGGAGGGAGAATATAGGAGAGAGAGAGACAGGGAGGGAGAATATAGGAGAGAGAGAGACAGGGAGGGAGAATATAGGAGAGAGAGAGACTGGGAGGGAGAATATAGGAGAGAGAGAGACTGGCAGGGAGAATATAGGAGAGAGAGAGAGACTGGCAGGGAGAATATAGGAGAGAGAGAGAGACTGGGAGGGAGAATATAGGAGAGAGAGAGACAGGGAGGGAGAATATAGGAGAGAGAGAGACTGGGAGGGAGAATATAGGAGAGAGAGACTGGGAGGGATAATATAGGGGAGAGAGAGACTGGGAGGGAGAATATAGGGGAGAGAGAGACTGGGAGGGAGAATATAGGAGAGAGAGAGACTGGGAGGGAGAATATAGGGGAGAGAGAGACTGGGAGGGAGAATATAGGGGAGAGAGAGACTGGGAGGGAGAATATAGGGGAGAGAGAGACTGGGAGGGAGAATATAGGGGAGAGAGAGACTGGGAGGGAGAATATAGGGGAGAGAGAGACTGGGAGGGAGAATATAGGGGAGAGAGAGACTGGGAGGGAGAATATAGGGGAGAGAGAGACTGGGAGGGAGAATATAGGAGAGAGAGAGACTGGCAGGGAGAATATAGGAGAGAGAGAGACTGGGAGGGAGACAGAGAGCGAGGAGGAGGAGGGTGAAGAGGAGGTCCAGGTCAGATGGAATGGGAAGGAGGGCTGACCGGTTGGGTAAAAATGACAAAACGAGCATCCATCCATTGTCCTACTCTCTGACCCGTATGGTTAGGTCCACAGCTGAGGGCCAGCCAGGGAGGCTGTGTGTCTCCCCAAGGGCCATCCAGACTCACCCTGGCCTGGGGAGAGGAGCAGGGCTGTAGCCCTGGAGGGGTGGAGGAGTGGAGGTCCTGGGAAGGTGTCCAGTGGACTTCCGTGTGTGTGTGTGTGTTTTCAGTTTGTGTGTGTGTGCGTGCACATGCATGTGCATGTGTGTGTTCCCTGTGTGTGAGCCTTGATGTTTACAAAGTCTTCTCATGCTTTGTTGATTTCAAAAAAAGCTTTTGACTCAATTTGGCATTGAGGGTCTGCTATACAAGTTGATGGAAAGCGGTGTTGGGGGAAAAACATACGACATTATAAAAAACACAAACAACGAGTTATAAGAAAACACTATCTACGGTGCATTCAGGAGGTATTCAGACCCCTTGACTTTTTTCCACATTTTGTTACGTTACAGCCTTATTCTAACATGGATTAAATTGTTAGTCTTTTTTCCTCATCGATCTACACACAATACCCCATAATGACATCACAATACCCCATAATGACATCGCAATACCCCATAATGACACAGCAAAAAAACAGTTTTTTATAAATATTAGCAAATTCATAAAAAAATGAAATGTCACATTTATAATAAGTATTCAGACCATTTACTCGGTACTTCGTTGAAGCACCTTTGGCAAAGATTACAGCCTCGAGTCTTCTTGGGTATGACGCTACAAGCTTGGGCACACCTTGAAGAATCTCAAATCTAAAATACATTTTGATTCGTTTTTTGGTTACTACATGATTCCATATGTGTTATTTCATGGTTTTGATGTCTTCACTATTATTCTACAATGTAGAAAATAGTAAAAAATAAAGAAAAACCCTTGAGTGAGTAGGTGTGTCCAAACTTTTGACTGGTAGTGTATATAATGAATATGAACCCGGGTGGGTTGAGATTAATACATATAAAAGCACTAAACCTGTCTCTAAAAGCTTCACTTGTATAAAAGTTGTACCTTTTTTTTTTTACCAAAATAGTTCTCAAGTAGATTACTAAGAAAAGCTCATCCATTGTTTAAAAATGGCCTTTTGCCTTTGTGCAGATTGCCATGTCTCATTTTCGATTAATTGAAAATGAAACCTTGTTCAAAGTATCTTTTTCAAACAAGCATTGCACAGCTGGTTACAATTCCAATTTCATCCCCATGAAAATATAGAACAAATATTATGGTTGAACTCAAATGCGCTCCTTGATAAAATACCTGTATTCATGGAAAATATGTTTAAAAAGGGTATTTTGTTTTTAAAATATATTGTAATGGTAGAGTTACAGTGGGGCAAAAAAGTATTTAGTCAGCCACCAATTGTGCAAGTTCTCCCACTTAAAAAGATGAGAGAGGCCTGTAATTTTCATCATAGGTACACTTCAACTATGACAGACAAAATGAGAAAAAAAAATCCTGAAAATCACATTGTAGGATTTTTTATGAATTTATTTGCAAATTATGGTGGAAAATAAGTATTTGGTCAATAACAAAAGTTTATCTCAATACTTTATATACCCTTTGTTGGCAATGACAGAGGTCAAACGTTTTCTGTAAGTCTTCACAAGGTTTTCACACACTGTTGCTGGTATTTTGGCCCATTCCTCCATGCAGAACTCCTCTAGAGCAGTGATGTTTTGGGGCTGTTGCTGGGCAACACGGTCAGTCCCAGTTCAACAGCTCAGACACGAGACTGGTCTACAGACAATCACGGATTATAAAGGGAAAACCAGGCCCGTCACGGACACCGACGTCTTGCTTCTGGACAGGCTGAACACCTTCGCTCGCTATGAGGATAATACAGTGCCACCGACGCGGCCCGCTACCAAGGACTGTGGGCTCTCCTCTGTGGCCGACGTGAGTAAGACATTTAAACGTGTTAACCCTCGCAAGGCTGCCGGCCCAGACGGCATCTCTAGCCGCGTCCTCAGAGCATGCGCAGACCAGCTGGCTGGTGTGTTCACAGATGTATTCAATCTCTCCCTATCCCAGTCTGCTGTCCCCACATGCTTCAAGATGGCCACCATTGTTTCTGTTCCCAAGAAAGCTAAGGTAACTGAACTAAATGACTATCGCCCCGTAGCACTCACTTCCGTCATTATGAAGTGCTTTGAGGGACTAGTCAAGGATCATATCACCTCCAGCCTACCTGACACCCTAGACCCACTTCAATTTGCTTACCGCCCCAACAGGCCCACAGACGATGCAATCGCCATCACACTGCACACTGCCCTATCCCATCTGACCAAGAAGAATACCTATGTAAAAATGCTGTTCATTGACTATAGTTCACCATTCAACACTATAGTACCCTCCAAGCTCATCATTAAGCTTGAGGCCGCCCCCAGGTGGTGAAGGTAGGGAACAACACCTCCCCTTCGCTGATCCTCAACACTGGGGCCCCACAAGGGTGCGTGCTCAGCCCCTCCTGTACTCCCTGTTCACCCATGACTGTGTTGCCAAGCACGCCTCCAACTCAATCATCAAGTTTGCAGACGACACAACAGTAGTAGGCTTGATTACCAACAACGGCGAGATGGCCTACAGGGAGGAGGTGAGGGCCCTCGGAGTGTGGTGTCAGGAAAATAACCTCACACTCAATGTCAACAAAACAAAGGAGATGATCGTGGACTTCAGGAAACAGCAGAGGGAGCTCCCCCTGTCCACATCGACGGGACAGTAGTGGAGAAGGTGGAAAGTTTTAAGTTCCTCGGCGTACACATCACTGACAAACTGAAATGGTCCACCCACACAGACAGCGTGGTAAAGAAGGCGCAACAGCGCCTCTTCAACGTCAAGAGGCTGAAGAAATGTGGCTTGTCGCCTAAAGCCCTCACAAACTTTTACAGATGCACAATTGAGAGCATCCTGTCGGGCTGTATCACCGCCTGGTACGGCAACTGCTCCGCCCACAACCGTAAGGCTCTCCAGAGGGTGGTGTGGTCTGCCCAACGCATCACCGGGGGCAACTACCTGCCCTCCAGGACACCTACAGCACCCAATGTCACAGGAAGGCCAAACAGATCATCAAGGACAACAACCACCCGAGCCACTGCCTGTTCACCCCGCTATCATCCAGAAGGCGAGGTCAGTACAGGTGTATCAAAGCTGGGACCGAGAGACTGAAAATGACTGTTAAATAGCCATCATTAGCACTGAGATGCTGCTGGCTATATACACAGACTTGAAATCACTGGCCACTTTAATAAATGGAACACTAGTCACTTTAATAATGTTTACATATCTTGCATTACTCGTCTCATATGTATACACTGTATTCTATTCTACTGTATCTTAGTCTATGCCGCCCTGACATTGCTCGTCCATTAAATGTAAATATTCTTAATTCCTTTAGTTAGATATGTGTGTATCGGGTATATGTTGTGAAATTGTTAGATATTACTTGTTAGATATTACAGCACTGTTGGAGCTAGAAACACAAGCATTTCGCTACACCCGCAATAACATCTGCTTAAACACGTGTATGTGACCAATAACATTTGATTTGAATTGAAAAAATAAATAAAAAGGGAAAGAGATGGAAAATGAGGGAAAGTGTGAACCAGATGGGGAGGTGGAGATGCAGGGAGAGAGAGAACAGGAAGAATGGGACATAGATGTTCCAAAAACACAAGGCTAAACTAAGATCAAGTACTCTGTGGTGGGGAGAGATTTGAAGACAGGGGAGTGTGGAGTGATTCTACATCTCACTTTCTCTCTTCCTCTCCTCTCTCTCTCTTCCTCTCCTCTCTCTCTCTCCAGCTCCCATTTTCTCCCTTGCTCTGTCCCTCTCTCTGTCCCTCTCTCTGTCCCTCTCTCTGTCCCTCTCTCCCTTGCTCTGTCCCCCTCTCCCTTCCTCTCTCCCTCCCTCTCCTCCTCCTGTCCTTAAACCAGTTTCCATGAATGCCATTCCCCTGAGTCGGAGGAATCATTTCAGATATTCTCGTGCGTAAGAGAAGTTGTTCACATGTGAGCTCATTCTCAACACTATAAATAGACTTAACCAAACAAAAAAAAAGCGTTTATATCTGTGCCTGTTTTTGAGAATCCTAGTTATTTTTCTACCCACCCTCCGTGGCCTACACCCCACTGACAATGTTTGTGTGAGTGAATTCCAGATTCCATAACTGTGTTACTGAAACTGTAAAAATGTTTGATCAACTGTTTTTGAAAAGAAAAGTGTGCCAACTGCTCAAACAAAACGTATGATTGGCTGTTCTTTTTTTTTGTGGGCGATGGATGGATTCCTTAGCCTGGTCCTAGGTCTGGTCGTGCTCTTTCCAACTTTTATGTTCATTGTCATGCCAAACAAGACAGAGTTGGCATGACAGCACAAACAGATCTGGGACCAGGCTATAGATTTCTGGCCTGTGTATGACTGCATGGACATCACCTCAGTAGGATGAAACATGATGAATCAGTCAAGTGGAATGTCCCCAACCCCAATACAGGATGTGATCCTGTTAACAGTAGTTCCTCTGCATGATGGACATTCTCCACAGACCTCTGAGTTGTTTATGATGGTAATTGCTCCCTGTCTCTTTCGGCTCTTGCGTCCGTTTCTGGCACCATGGAATGTGTAACTATGTGATAAGATTTCCAGCTTTAAACAGCCCTGGAATGGCTAGTCTGAGATATTCTGAGATCTCTGGCTTCTGTCTGTCTGGATTGCGGAATGCTGCTTACTGTACAGTACTTCACAGACAGGGGAATGCTGCTTACTGTACAGTACTTCACAGACAGGGGAATGCTGCTTACTGTACAGTACTTCACAGACAGGGGAATGCTGCTTACTGTACAGTACTTCACAGACAGGGGAATGCTGCTTACGGTACAGTACTTCACAGACAGGGGAATGCTGCTTACTGTACAGTACTTCACAGACAGGGGAATGCTGCTTACTGTACAGTACTTCACAGACAGGGGAATGCTGTTTACTGTACAGTACTTCACAGACAGGGGAATGCTGCTTACTGTACAGTACTTCACAGACAGGGGAATGCTGCTTACTGTACAGTACTTCACAGACAGGGGAATGCTGCTTACTGTACAGTACTTCACAGACAGGGGAATGCTGCTTAATGTACAGTACTTCACAGACAGGGGAATGCTGCTTACTGTACAGTACTTCACAGACAGGGGAATGCTGCTTACTGTACAGTACTTCACAGACAGGGGAATGCTGCTTACTGTACAGTACTTCACAGACAGGGGAATGCTGCTTACTGTACAGTACTTCACAGACAGGGGAATGCTGCTTACTCTACAGTACTTCACAGACAGGGGAATGCTGCTTACTCTACAGTACTTCACAGACAGGGGAATGCTGCTTACTGTACAGTACTTCACAGACAGGGGAATGCTGCTTACTGTACAGTACTTCACAGACAGGGGAATGCTGCTTACTGTACAGTACTTCACAGACAGGGGAATGCTGCTTACTGTACAGTACTTCACAGACATGGGAATGCTGTTTACTGTACAGTACTTCACAGACAGGGGAATGCTGCTTACTGTACAGTACTTCACAGACATGGGAGTGCTGCTTACTGTACAGTACTTCACAGACAGGGGAATGCTGCTTACTGTACAGTACTTCACAGACATGGGAATGCTGTTTACTGTACAGTACTTCACAGACAGGGGAATGCTGCTTACTGTACAGTACTTCACAGACAGGGGAATGCTGCTTACTGTACAGTACTTCAGACATGGGAATGCTGTTTACTGTACAGTACTTCACAGACAGGGGAATGCTGCTTACTGTACAGTACTTCACAGACAGGGGAATGCTGCTTACTGTACAGTACTTCACAGACAGGGGAATGCTGCTTACTGTACAGTACTTCACAGACAGGGGAATGCTGCTTACTGTACAGTACTTCACAGACAGGGGAATGCTGCTTACTGTACAGTACTTCAGACATGGGAATGCTGTTTACTGTACAGTACTTCACAGACAGGTGAATGTGAAAGAGATTCCATCCCGAAATAGCACTGTTATGTTAATTTACTCATTCATCCTTATCAAAGGTTTTCCACTTCCGTCTGTCTTTGGTCATCTTCTTCACTGAGCCCCAGCTCTGCTGATGTCTTGAAGTGCAGTCCCCATCGTTCTCTACCATGTGACGTGTTTTCGAAATGACTTTTATCGTCTTGTTGGATGTTACAGTATTTCTGTCATGAGTGTTTACAACCTGCCATTTTGTTTCTGTTCTCTGCTTCTATCCTCAAAATATTCTGGGTTTTCTTACTTCTCCTGTCTCCAGGTGATGGTCATTGCTCTCTGTCCGTATTGTGTTTTTAGAATTACTTTTAATCGTTTTAGGAGTATTATCTTCAGTATTCGTGAGCCGGTCTTCTTCTTCTCCTCTCAGGTGATGGCCAGGAGGAAAGAGGGCTCTGGGAAGGTCAAGGTGCTGCTCCACTGGACTCCTGAGGACATGTGAGTATTATTGACTGCCTATGACTACTGAGGGGTGTACTACAAAGCAGGAGCAAGAAGTTACCCAGCTAACTTGCCTAAATATTCTGTTTAAAAAATATATATATATTGAAAGATGAGCTTGAAATGGGCATGCTTGGTCTAATTGACTCAACAACCAAAAGCACATATTTCTTAATTAATCAGAAAATCAAGTAGGTTGTTTATCGGAGTTAGCTGGCTAACTCTATTCAATTTGTTGTTATTTAGCCAGGATAGTTCACTCAGCTATAGTCACTATTTAGCCAGGATAGTTCACTCAGCTATAGTCACTATTTAGCCAGGATAGTTCACTCAGCTATAGTCACTATTTAGCCAGGATAGTTCACTCAGCTATAGTCACTATTTTAGCCAGGATAGTTCACTCAGCTATAGTCACTATTTTAGCCAGGATAGTTCACTTAGCTATAGTCACTATTTAGCCAGGATAGTTCACTCAGCTATAGTCACTATTTTAGCCAGGATAGTTCACTCAGCTATAGTCACTATTTAGCCAGGATAGTTCACTCAGCTATAGTCACTATTTTAGCCAGGATAGTTCACTCAGCTATAGTCACTATTTTAGCCAGGATAGTTCACTCAGCTATAGTCACTATTTAGCCAGGATAGTTCACTCAGCTATAGTCACTATTTTAGCCAGGATAGTTCACTCAGCTATAGTCACTATTTAGCCAGGATAGTTCACTCAGCTATAGTCACTATTTTAGCCAGGATAGTTCACTCAGCTATAGTCACTATTTAGCCAGGATAGTTCACTCAGCTATAGTCACTATTTTAGCCAGGATAGTTCACTCAGCTATAGTCACTATTTAGCCAGGAGAGTTCACTCAGCTATAGTCACTATTTAGCCAGGATAGTTCACTCAGCTATAGTCACTATTTAGCCAGGATAGTTCACTCAGCTATAGTCACTATTTAGCCAGGATAGTTCACTCAGCTATAGTCACTATTTAGCCAGGATAGTTCACTCAGCTATAGTCACTATTTAGCCAGGATAGTTCACTCAGCTATAGTCACTATTTAGCCAGGATAGTTCACTCAGCTATAGTCACTATTTAGCCAGGATAGTTCACTCAGCTATAGTCACTATTTTAGCCAGGATAGTTCACTCAGCTATAGTCACTATTTTAGCCAGGATAGTTCACTTAGCTATAGTCACTATTTAGCCAGGATAGTTCACTCAGCTATAGTCACTATTTTAGCCAGGATAGTTCACTCAGCTATAGTCACTATTTAGCCAGGATAGTTCACTCAGCTATAGTCACTATTTTAGCCAGGATAGTTCACTCAGCTATAGTCACTATTTTAGCCAGGATAGTTCACTCAGCTATAGTCACTATTTAGCCAGGATAGTTCACTCAGCTATAGTCACTATTTTAGCCAGGATAGTTCACTCAGCTATAGTCACTATTTAGCCAGGATAGTTCACTCAGCTATAGTCACTATTTTAGCCAGGATAGTTCACTCAGCTATAGTCACTATTTAGCCAGGATAGTTCACTCAGCTATAGTCACTATTTTAGCCAGGATAGTTCACTCAGCTATAGTCACTATTTAGCCAGGAGAGTTCACTCAGCTATAGTCACTATTTAGCCAGGATAGTTCACTCAGCTATAGTCACTATTTAGCCAGGATAGTTCACTCAGCTATAGTCACTATTTAGCCAGGATAGTTCACTCAGCTATAGTCACTATTTAGCCAGGATAGTTCACTCAGCTATAGTCACTATTTAGCCAGGATAGTTCACTCAGCTATAGTCACTATTTAGCCAGGATAGTTCACTCAGCTATAGTCACTATTTAGCCAGGATAGTTCACTCAGCTATGGTCACTATTTAGCCAGGATAGTTCACTCAGCTATGGTCACTATTTAGCCAGGATAGTTCACTCAGCTATGGTCACTATTTTAGCCAGGATAGTTCACTCAGCTATGGTCACTATTTTAGCCAGGATAGTTCACTCAGCTATAGTCACTATTTAGCCAGGATAGTTCACTCAGCTATAGTCACTATTTTATTTAGCCAGGATAGTTCACTCAGCTATAGTCACTATTTAGCCAGGATAGTTCACTCAGCTATAGTCACTATTTAGCCAGGATAGTTCACTCAGCTATGGTCACTATTTAGCCAGGATAGTTCACTCAGCTATGGTCACTATTTTAGCCAGGATAGTTCACTCAGCTATAGTCACTATTTAGCCAGGATAGTTCACTCAGCTATAGTCACTATTTAGCCAGGATAGTTCACTCAGCTATAGTCACTATTTAGCCAGGATAGTTCACTCAGCTATAGTCACTATTTAGCCAGGATAGTTCACTCAGCTATGGTCACTATTTAGCCAGGATAGTTCACTCAGCTATGGTCACTATTTTAGCCAGGATAGTTCACTCAGCTATAGTCACTATTTAGCCAGGATAGTTCACTCAGCTATAGTCACTATTTTAGCCAGGATAGTTCACTCAGCTATAGTCACTATTTAGCCAGGATAGTTCACTCAGCTATAGTCACTATTTAGCCAGGATAGTTCACTCAGCTATAGTCACTATTTAGCCAGGATAGTTCACTCAGCTATAGTCACTATTTAGCCAGGATAGTTCACTCAGCTATAGTCACTATTTAGCCAGGATAGTTCACTCAGCTATGGTCACTATTTAGCCAGGATAGTTCACTCAGCTATGGTCACTATTTAGCCAGGATAGTTCACTCAGCTATAGTCACTATTTAGCCAGGATAGTTCACTCATCTATAGTCACTATTTTCCAGGGAGTCATGGAGTCCATAAAAACATCAAACTTAGAAAGCATACAAACCACATGGTATACATGTAAAACACTCAACATAGTTACATAACATTCATATTGCTCTGACTCTGAGGGGGCTGTATTGATAAATGGTCAATGGGCGTGTGTGTGTGTGTGTGTGTGTGTGTGTGTGTGTGTGTGTGTGTGTGTGTGTGTGTGTGTGTGTGTGTGTGTGTGTGTGTGTGTGTGTGTGTGTGTGTGTGTGTGTGTGTGTAGTTTATGGCTCCATTTAATTTTTCCATCCTCTGTGTTGACCCGTCATCCTTGCTGGGTCTAAATCTGTCCAGATTTCCATCTTAGTTGTGCTAACATTGGTTATGGAACAGGGTGTCCAAAAAATAATACGGTTTACGATTGAATACTACAGTACTTACCAGAGGTGTGGACTCGAGTCACATGACTTGGACTCGAGTCAGACTCAAGTCACAAATATGATGAGTTGCAACTCGACTTGGACTTGAGCCTTATGACTCCACCTGACTTGATCCCCTCCCCAAGCTGACTTGATACCCTCCCCAAACTGACTTGATACCCTCCTCAAACTGACTTGATACCCTCCCCAAACTGACTTGATACCCTCCCCAACCTGACTTGATACCCTCCCCAACCTGACTTGATACCCTCCCCAACCTGACTTGATACCCTCCCCAACCTGACTTGATACCCTCCCCAACCTGACTTGATACCCTCCCCAAACTGACTTGATACCCTCCCCAAACTGACTTGATACCCTCCCTAAACTGACTTGATACCCTCCCCAAACTGACTTGATACCCTCCCCAAACTGACTTGATACCCTCCCTAAACTGACTTGATACCCTCCCCAAACTGACTTGATACCCTACCCAAACTGACTTGATACCCTCCCCAAACTGACTTGATACCCTCCCCAAACTGACTTGATACCCTCCCTAAACTGACTTGATACCCTCCCCAAACTGACTTGATACCCTCCCCAAACTGACTTGATACCCTCCCCAAACTGACTTGATACCCTCCTCAAACTGACTTGATACCCTCCTCAAACTGACTTGATACCCTCCTCAAACTGACTTGATACCCTCCTCAAACTGACTTGATACCCTCCCTAAACTGACTTGATACCCTCCCCAAACTGACTTGATACCCTCCCCAAACTGACTTGATACCCTCCTCAAACTGACTTGATACCCTCCTCAAACTGACTTGATACCCTCCTCAAACTGACTTGATACCCTCCCTAAACTGACTTGATACCCTCCCCAAACTGACTTGATACCCTCCCCAAACTGACTTGATACCCTCCCCAAACTGACTTGATACCCTCCTCACCTGACTTGATACCCTCCCCAACCTGACTTGATACCCTCCCCAAACTGACTTGATACCCTCCCCAAACTGACTTGATACCCTCCCCAAAACCAAATATTAAAAATGATGCTATTAAAAAAGTGTGCAGCGCATCAACTCTTCATTTAACGGATTACAGTTTGAATCGGACGGCAGCCAATCAAATTGTGCCAGCTGAGAAAAAGTTGTGCGTGGCAGTGCAGAGGAACGTCGGCGGGTGAATTCAGATGGATCCCTTGGAAAGATGATACCCAAAATTATTATTTTCGGATATAAAGACTACGCTGTATCAACAAAAAACAGATTGCAACTTGCAAAACATGCGGAAAGAAAATGACAGACGGAGGCGCAACAACTTCCAACTTTGTTCGACATTTGAAGCTGCACAAAGAACGGTAAGTCGTGGCTAATATAGCCGACAGCTATATATTTTATTACTTTACTGGTGTATCATGTAAACTACAGTAACGTTAAATCAATGAGCCTCCACACAGTCGGTCAGTGTGGGAACGTGATCATTGCACCCAGATTGAGCTACAACTGGTTAGGCCGTTGGAAGCCTAAATCCTGCCTGATGTTACTGCTGTTCCTAAAACCATTGGCATACATTAGTCTACTGTAAACACACTGTGTGTGTGTGTGTGTGTGTTAAGGTTGGGCGATTGTGTACAAGTCCACATCGCCTGATTACGATCCTCGATCGCTATTGGGGGGGGGGGGGTCTCTCTTATGGCTACCCATGTATTTCCATGGAAATATAACGTTTATTTGGAAAGTAATAAATATATTTTTTTACAAGCATTCATGATTTGCGTAAATGTAATATACTAACTATTACTCTTGACTATGTAGACTACTACGGTTCATTAACGTATCATTGTGACTATGTAGACTACACTAATACGTGTGTTCATTAAACAGTATCATTGTGACTATGTAGACTACTACGGTCATTAACAGTATCATTGTGACTATGTAGACTACTACGGTTCATTAACAGTATCATTGTGACTATGTAGACTACTACGGTTCATTACATTATCATTGTGACTATGTAGACTACTACGGTTCATTAACAGTATCATTGTGACTATGTAGACTACTACTGTCATGTTCATTACAGTATCATTGTGACTATGTAGACTACTACGTCATGTTCATTAACAGTATCATTGTGACTATGTAGACTACTACTGTCATGTTCATTAACAGTATCATTGTGACTATGTAGACTACTACGGTTCATTAACAGTATCATTGTGACTATGTAGACTACTACTGTCATGTTCATTACAGTATCATTTGGACTATGTAGACTACTACGGTTCATTAAAG